>NC_081196.1:24786590-25086590 GCF_902713425.1 Acipenser ruthenus
TGTTACAGGCTGTCCTGTGCCTGTCACAAGGTTTACCCTATACAGTAATTGTCCCTTGATAATGAAATGTGGAAATACTAGCACCCCAGCGCCTTCAACATCCTTACCTTCAATAGACTGGACCTGTCCCCAAGTGTGCACTAGTGAGGGGTCGTTATTTTGGCCCCACACTATGTCTGCTTGAGTGCCACATGTCCGTTATATTGAGAGGGGCGGGAGTAACCTCTTCCCTTGATGGCCCAGTAACCTCACCCTCTCGGTCACACTACGTTCCGACCCCCTTTGACTGACGTTTGTTACCATTGTAGCAGGCTCCCACCAGCCCCCAGCCTTGTTTCATTAATGCTCCCTCCCATTTCCGCATCCTTCTCTCTATTTGTTTTTCTTGGGCGGAACAGAGGAGAAAACATTTATCAATACAATATTTAGTTACAAAGATGCACAAAACAAAGACACACTGCATATCCTGGTTTCCCTTTCCTTTCCCTGAGTCCCGAACTCCATCACAGACCTCATGTTACTTGTACATTAATCTTAACTACTAAGGAAGTCAGTTGTCCCCCACAGTAAATATCATGGGTTGCTGTTCTATTTAACACACATAATAGAAACACAATTATTTAGATTCCAAATCACTCTTGTACAATTGCAACATGGTGCAAAAACATGTTTATTAAATTAATATTTGTACATTTGTAAGAAGTTGAACAGGTAAGTTGTATTTAAGGGGTAGGCTGTATATCAAATTTGTTTTTTTTATTTGTATTGTACTGTTTCAGTTTGTGCAAAGCAGTTCAGTTATAAACAACATACCAGGAGCAGGGACTTCTGTTTTATGTTTTCAGTAAATTTAGCATTTGTGTTGCATTCTTTCCAATACTACGGCAGAATAACTGGGCAAATCTTATGTTGTATTGTTCAGAAGATGTGAAGCTTGATCTAAGGAATTCTCTGGATTCAACTGTTTTTTCCATACATTATACTTGTTATAGAAACAGAATAAAGCAGAATTGACATTCAAGTTTAGTGATTTCACTCAATGAATAACAGAGGTGAAAACAATAACATAGTTCATAAATCAGACATATATTATTTTACCAACCCTATGAAGTCTGTTGATAGATAGTCCTCCTAATTGGTAAGTAGGTTGTAACGGTGAGGCGACATTAAAATTGGGCAGAAAAACGGGAGTAAAAAAATAAGCTCTTGTTTCTTGTTTTGGAGTGTAGAATGTCACTTTTCATCTTTCTGACAGATGTCTAGATCAGTGGATCCCAATGTTTTCCAATGTTGCGACCGCCTTTGGAGTTTTAACATTTTTTCCACAAACCTCTGCCAGTTACGGACCATTAAATATTTAAACTACAACCTACAGCATTCCAACATTTGTACATTAGATATTGGGAAATGTTTCATTTTATGGCTACCCATACCAGTGTGTGTTCATATAGTATTCACTGTGTCTTGTGTTACCACCGCTGGTGTTACTGCAGTAACTTGAGTAAATCTTTACTAAGCAACCTGAAACTTAGTAGAAGGTCAGATAGAACCAAGATCCAGAACCATATTAAAAAGCAGTTGGATCAGAAGTTTCTAAAAAACACTTGAATTGGCCAGCTGGTAGGTCCAGCTAATTGTACTTTAACAAACCTTTATTTTTAAAAAAAGTTGGAATTGCAAACAACAGCATGTAATTACATACTAGCAATTAATAGTCTTCAGAATTAATAGATAAATACAACAATTATGTTTTTATGAGGAACAGATTGTGTTAGTTGATAGGCTGTGTTGTGTGTTGAGTGATCAATGGTTTTGGGGAATGTGGTACTTAGATGTAGTTGCCTAATTTTGGGAATTTTTCTGGGGTCATCTGGTCACGGCCTATAAGTTGAACCTGGACCACAGGTTGGGAACCTCTGACAAGTGTAGTGCCTCAGTGTTTGTATTGGAACATAACCTATGTTGGTACACTGAAGGCACTTTACCTTGAATTAGCTTGACCTACACAATAGTTTCTTGGCTTTTGTATTTCTTGTATAATTTTGGGGGGGATTTTTTAATTTTGTATTTGGTTGGCTGTCTGAGATATAACAATCCTCAAGATGTACTATTTTACAAGATTGAAAATGTATAACAACCAGTACTATACTATAACCACCAATTCAAGGGGAGAAAACTCTAAACTAAACTATGGACTAATTTAGACAAATTTATTATTTTGTGTTTCTCAGTGTTTTGTATAACACCAGCCTTCTGGCAATTTTAGTGTTATTTAAGAACATAGGAACATAAGAAAGTTTACAAACGAGAGGAGGCCATTCAGCCCATCTTGCTCGTTTGGTTGTTAGTAGCTTATTGATCCCAGAATCTCATCAAGCAGCTTATTGAAGGATCCCAGGGTGTCAGCTTCAACAACATTACTGGGGAGTTGGTTCCAGACCCTCACAATTCTCTGTGTAAAAAAGTGCCTCCTATTTTCTGTTCTGAATGCCCCTTTATCTAATCTCCATTTGTGACCCCTGGTCCTTGTTTCTCTTTTCAGGTCAAGGAAGTCCCCTGGGTTGACATTGTCTATACCTTTTAGGATTTTGAATGTTTGAATCAGATCGCCGCGTAGTCTTCTTTGTTCAAGACTGAATAGATTCAATTCTTTTAGCCTGTCTGCATAAGACATGCCCTTTAAACCCGGGATAATTCTGGTTGCCCTTCTTTGCACTCTTTCTACAGCAGTAATATCCTTTTTGTAACGAGGTGACCAGAACTGAACACAATATTCTAGATGAGGTCTTACTAATGCATTGTAGAGTTTTAACATTACTTCCCTTGATTTAAATTCAACACTCTCACAATGTATCTGAGCATCTTGTTAGCCTTTTTTATAGCTTCCCCACATTGTCTAGATGAAGACATTTCTGAGTCAACATAAACTCCTAGGTCTTTCTCATAGTTCCCTTCTTCAATTTCACTATCTCCCATATGATATTTATAATGCACATTTTTATTGCCCGCATGCAATACTTTACACTTTTCTCTATTAAATGTCATTTGCCATGTGTCTGCCCAATTCTGAATGCTGTCTAGATCATTTTGAATGACCTTTGCTGCTTCAACAGTGTTTGCCACTCCTCCTATTTTTGTGTCGTCTGCAAATTTAACGAGTTTGCTTACTATACCAGAATCTAAATCATTAATGTAGATTAGGAATAGCAGAGGACCTAATACTGATCCCTGTGGTACACCACTGGTTACCTCACTCCATTTTGAGGTTTCTCCTCTAATCAGTACTTTCTGTTTTCTAGATGTTAACCACTCCCTAATCCATGTGCATGCATTTCCTTGAATCCCTACTGCGTTCAGTTTGAGAATTAATCTTTTATGCGGGACTTTGTCAAAAGCTTTCTGGAAATCTAAATAAACCATGTCGTATGCTTTGCAGTTATCCATTTTCAATGTTGCATCCTCAATGTCGTATGCTTTGCAGTTATCCATTTTCAATGTTGCATCCTTGCATCATTTAGTGTTAAGTCCTCCTGCTTTCAAAGAGTGGGTTATTCATAAGTTTATAAGCTTGCTACGTCATACAGTGTTCATCTCTATTTGTTTCCTTTCTTCCCCCAGATGCAAGTCGTAACACAGGCCGATGCTGAAGCCAGTCCTGGTGGTGGCAGCCCAGCCCCTGCAGAACCACAGACACCAATGGATGCTGATAAAGAAGCAATATACAGGTGCAAAACTGGGATTTCAGGAATGTAAAAGTTATAGATTTTATGTTATTTAATGTTAACATGTGGGATTGTGGCAAAGTAGTGAATACGTGCAGGCCCGGAAGAAACAGACAGACAGAGACAGCGAGGTTGGTGAAGCTGAGCACTTGATTGTGCTCAGCATTTAATAAACAAAACAAGAGGACACAAAAACAGGACACGGCACTTTACGCCAAAATAAAAAGACAAACAAAACGTACTAACACACAAAACAAGTGGACGAACGTTAAACAAGTACCGTGCTGGCACTTCCAGCACGCTGTAGCAATTGTTATTTCACCTTAACTGTATTTCTCCTCTCTCTCTCTCTCCCGTTCTCCACTCTCGAACACCCAACCCCGAGTGAGTGCTACGTGTCTCTATATATACTGTTGTGCTGGGATTCAATTACTAATTAATTATTCACTTGAATCCCAGCACGTGAATTAATTATGTGCAACCTTGTGCTCACATATTAAATACTTTAAATGCACGTGAAGTGATGTGCAATCCCGTGCCTAAATACAATTATACTTTAAATAACTTGTGCTGCACACCCATTTATATCCCGTGCAGCCATCTCTGTACACCAACATTAACACACGCACGCAACATACAACACAGAAATGCACACAGGGGCGGAGCACATTGCCACAGGGATATAAAGTTTGCACCAGTTAAGGTGCTTGCTTCAAATGGACCAGATGCATCACACCTTAGTTAAGAACATAAGAAAGTTTACAAACGAGAGGAGGCCATTCGGCCCATCTTGCTCGTTTGGTTGTTAGTAGCTTATTGATCCCAGAATTTCATCAAGCAGCTTCTTGAAGGATCCCAGGGTGTCAGCTTCAACAACATTACTGGGGAGTTGGTTCCAGACCCTCACAATTCTCTGTATATAAAAAAGTGCCTTCTATTTTCTGTTCTGACCTAAACCATAGTTTCTTAGATAATCTCCATTTGTGACCTCTGATCCTTGTTTCTTTTTTCAGGTCAAAAAAGTCCCCTGGGTCGACATTGTCAATACCTTTTAGAATTTTGAATGCTTGAATCAGATCACCGCGTAGTCTTCTTTGTTCAAGACTGAACAGATTCAATTCTTTTAGCCTGTCTGCATACGACATACCTTTTAAACCCGGAATAATTCTGGTCACTCTCTTCTTTGCACTCTTTCTGGAGCAGCAGTATCCTTTTTGTAACGAGGTGACCAGAACTGAACACAGTATTCTAGATGAGGTCTTACTAATGCATTGTAAAGTTTTAACATTACTTCCCTTGATTTAAATTCAGCACTTTTCACAATATATCCAAGCATCTTGTTGGCATTTTTTATAGCTTCCCACATTGTCTAGATGAAGACATTTCTGAGTAAAAATAAACTCCTAGGTTTTTTTCATAGATTCCTTCTCCAATTTAAGTATCTCCCATATAGTATTTATAATGCACATTTCTATTGCTGCGTGCAGTACCTTACACTTTTCTCTATTAAATGTCATTTGCCATGTGTCTGCCCAATTCTGAATGCTGTCTAGATCATTTTGAATGACCTTTGCTGCTTCAACAGTGTTTGCCACTCCTCCTATTTTTGTGTCGTCTGCAAATTTAACATTTTGCTTACTATACCAGAAGCTTACTTTGCACCATCCATTCTCCCCTCTATCCTGACAAGCTTCCCAGTTCCTGCTGAAGAGAAGCATCCGCATAACATGATGCTGCCACCACCATGCTTGACAGTTGGTGTTGACTGGGTGATGTGCAGTGTTGCACTTGCGTCAGACGTAACGCTTGGAATTTTTGTCTCATCTGACCACAAAACCTTTTTCCACATGTCTGCAGTATCATCTACATGCTTATTCACAAACGCCATATGTGCTCAGTTTGGAAGGATGACCTGATCTGGGTGGTATGATGCATCTTCTTCTTCTTAATGATGGACTTCACTGTGTTGAGAGGGATAATCCGTGCCTTTTGAAGTTTTCTTGTACCCTTCTCCTGCTCTGTGCCTCTCTGCCACTGTATCCCTGATTTGTTTCGAAAGCTCCTTGGTCTTCATGGTTGCTTTGTTGGAATACTATGTGAGGTGCAGCATGAAAGTCTTTATATACCTGAGGGAAATTATCTACACTTTGAGTACAAACAGGCTGAAACCATTTCACTAATTTTGTGACCTTTCAAACAAATCATTTGCATCTTCTTCTTCTTATTATTATTATTTATTTCTTAGCAGACGGCCTTATCCAGGGCGATTAACAATTGTTACAAGATTTCACATTATACAGATATCACATTATTTTTACATACAATTACCCATTTATACAGTTGGGTTTTTACTGGAGCAATCTAGGTAAAGTACCTTGCTCAAGGGTACAACAGCAGTGTCCCCCATTGGGGATTGAACCCACAACCCTCTGGTCAAGAGTCCAGAGCCCTAACCACTACTCCACACTGCTGTCTTAGCTGATTTAGGGCTGCAGTAGCAAAGGGGTTGAATACTTATGCAACTGAGATTAATCTGTTTATCTCTGTAAATCTTACTTATTTATATTCTATGTGCATGTTTTAACTTTATCAATGTGGAGTAGTTTGTGTAGATTCTACATGTAAAGTCTAATTTTGAAAGCGTTGTGGAGTACGGTCAGGTGCCAACAAAATGTGAAAACTTTGCAGGGGGGTGAATACTTCTGCAAACCACTGTAGGTAATTTTCCATTTTGGATCTTATTATAGTTTCCATAAGTTTACATGTAATAGAAGTCAGGCTTATTGGTCTGTGGTTACCTGGTTTGGTTTTGTCTCCCTTTTTGTGGATCGGTATTGCAATTCTCAAGTCTGTCGGTACAACCCCTGTGTCAAGAGACTGTTGCATGATCTTGGTTAGCGGTTTGTAAATAACTAATTTCATTTCTTTGAGTACTATTGGGAGGATCTCATCTGACCCAGGGGATTTGTTTATTTTAAGAGCTCCTAGTCCCTTTAACACTTCTCCCTCTGTTATGCTAAAGTTAGTTAAAACTGGATAGGAACAGGTCGACATGTGGGGCATGTTGTCCGTATCCTCCTTCGTGAAAGCTTGTGAAAAGTAAACATTTTTTGTATTTGCTATTTTTTTTTTCTTCGTCTATGATTTTGCCATTTGTATCTCTTAGACATTTAACCTCATCTTTGAATGTTCTCTTGCTGTTATAATATTGGAAAAACATTTTGGAATTGGTTTTAGCCCCCTTAGCAATATTGATTTCTATCTCTCTCTTGGCCTTTCTAACTTCCTTTTTGACTTGCGTTTGCAGTTCCAAGTACTCTTTCTGTGTACATTGTTTTTGGTTTGGTTTTTTTAAACGCTTTGTAAAGTGCCTTTTTTCACTGAATATTTTTTTTAATTGACCTATTAAACCATTTTGGCCATTTTGTTTTAGATTTAGATTTGTCTGCTTTTGGGATGTAATTTTTTTGCGCCTCAGTGCTAGGCTACATTTAAAAAAAAACAGCCATCCTTTTTCTGCGGATGTTTTCTTTATTTTACTACAATCTACTTCTGTTAGTCTCTGTTTCATACCTTCAAAGTTTGCTTTTCTAAAATTGTAAACCTTAGCTTTAGTCATTACTTTGGGGGTTTTAAAAATCACTTCAAATGAGACCATGTTGTGGTCTGAGTTTGCCAATGGCTCTCTGACCTCTGTTTTAGTTATTCTGTCTTCATTATTTGAAAAGACTAAATCAAGGCATGCCTCCCCTCTTGTCAGTGTCTTGAAAAATTGCGCTGGGAAGTCATTTGTCATTTCCACCATTTCAGTTTCGTCCGTCGTGCTCCCCACTGGGTTTTCCCATTTTATATGGGGGAAGTTGAAATCCCCCATTAGTATGGCTTCTCCTTTTCTACACGCATTTCTAATGTCATTGTATAACAGATTATTTTGCTCGGCATCTGAATTTGGCAGTCTATAGCATGCTCCTATTATTATGCTCTTAATTTTTGTCCATTATTCTGACCCATATTGATTCAATGTTGTTTTCTTCGTCCAGATTTAACACCTGGGCTTCAAGACTATTCTTATGTATAGCGCTACCCCTCCGCCTCTTCTGTCCTGCCTGTCTTTCTTATACAGTGTATACCCACTAATATTATATTAGTCTCCATCACTCTCAGACAACCAAGTTTCTGTAACAACTATCACATCATAGTTACTTGTTAGTGCAGTATCTTCAAGTTCTAACATTTTGTTTCTCAGACTTCTAGCATTTAGATAAATACATTTAATGGCTGTCTTACCTGAGTTGTTGCCCTTGTTTTGATGTGGTCTCCCTTCTGTTTTTTTTGTTTTCTCCTGTCTTCCTTTCTAGTTTAAATGCTTCTGAACCTCCTCAAGGATCCTTTCTCTAGTAGATTGGTTCCCTTTTTGTTTAAGTGCAGTCCGTCCCGCCTATATAGATCTTCCTTGTTGTAGAATGTGCTCCAATGTTCAGAAAGGTCAAGTCTTCCTGTGTGCACCACGATTTTAGCCATGCATTTTGATTATGTATTTCCAGCTGTCCGTATGCTCCTTTACAAGGTGCTGGCAGTATCCCAGAAAATACCACAGTTTTGGTCTTGTCTTTTAATTTTCTTCCTAGCTCTCTGTATTTGTTTTGCAGAGATCTTTGCCTGTCTCTTCCAAATGTGTTTGTACCAATGTGGACGACTACTACCGTGTTGTCTCCTGTTTGTTCTAGGAGCCTGTCCACGTTCTCAGTGATGTGCATGACAGAGGCTCCTGGAAGGCAGCACACTGTTGTAGTAAGGGGGTCCAGACTGCGAACTGAACTTGCTGTGTTTCTCAATATGGAGTCCCCAAGAATCATGACCTCCCTTCTTTTCGCTGCCTTGCCAGCACTGTTTATAGGGTCCTGGATGTTGTTCCATTCATTCTCTTGATGCTGGTTTTGATCATCTAAATTTTGAAGTGGCTCAAATTTGTTGGATGTTTGGATTTCTGGTGGTTGTGTTTGACGAAGTTTCTTTTTTTCCCTGCTTCTGCCTACCTGAACCCAGCTGTTTTTACCCTCTTCCATCTCCCTGGTGGCTGTCTGTCAGCTAGGGGTGCAGACTTCCATGAATTGTGGGTGTGCCAGCTCCTCAAGCTCCTGTTGCTGTCTCATTTCCTGCAGCTCCATTTCTAGCATACTTACTCGTTGGAGCAAGTCCTGGATCTTGCAGCACTTTACACAAACTTGGTTTAGCTCTGCTGGTTTTTTTTTCGGATTTCCCACATCATACAGGTGTCACAGATTACTGGCTTGAAGACCATGTTAATTATTATTATTTTTTTTTAAGTTTAGTTTAGCTTCTGCAGCTGTCAACCTGCTTTCAAACTGCTTCTAACTGCTCTGCACTTTTAAAACAATGCACTTCTCACACGATGTTGCTCCCACGCTGTCGCTGGAAGAACTGCCTCGCTTTCTTGTGTTCTGTTGTGCTTGGAGCTCCGCCCCTTCCCCTTGTTTCAGAACAGCACTGAATTTGAATCAGCTGCTCTGAGTTTGTTTGATCAGAAAAAGACATGCAGCTATTAGAATTTAAGCTGCATTAATTTTCCAAGTTGTTTTGTTAGCTAGTCAGGTAAGACAAAACATATCTCCACAGCAAATCACAATGCGCTTTGTGTACTATAACTTATTTGATATTCTGTTTTTTTTACCAGGCATCCTCTCTTTCCATTGTTGGCATTACTTTTTGAGAAATGTGAGCAGTCAACCCAGGGCTCAGAGTGTATTACTTCTGCCAGTTTTGATGTGGACATTGAAAACTTTGTCAGGATACAGGAAAAAGAAGGAAAGGCCTTTTTCAGTGAAGATCCAGATCTAGATAATTTGGTAAGTGCAAGGTCACCTTTAAGTAAAATGAAATCTAAGAAGAGAAGTTGATATTCATATATATTGTAGGTGTCCATTCTGTAGTTATTTTGGTGCAAATGTGGATTTTTGAGTTTTGTTTGGTGTGTGTTGAACTGAAAAGAAAAATCTGTCGAAAACCAAAAAGATACCTAATAATTTTAAAGGTTAATTACGTGGAGTAATAAAAAAGGAACAGTTGTCAATCATGTCTGTTATCTATTTCATGAAAAAAGTTGATTACCTTGACGTACATCCACAGTGTGTACAAGTAAAAATGTAAATAGACATGTGCATAGAAGGTACATATGGATAAGTGACTGTATATAAGAACATAAGAAAGTTTACAAATGAGAGGAGGCCATTCAGCCCATCTTGCTCGTTTGGTTGTTAGTAGCTTATTGATCCCATAATCTCATCAAGCAGCTTCTTGAAGGATCCCAGGGTGTCAGCTTCAACAACATTACTGGGGAGTTGGTTCCAGACCCTCACAATTCTCTGTGTAAAAAGGTGCCTCCTATTTTCTGTTCTGAATGCCCCTTTATCTAGTCTCCATTTGTGACCCCTAGTCCTTGTTTCATTGTCTATACCTTTTAGGAGTTTGTGATTACTGTCAATAATTTTGGTAAAGAATGTCCTTATGACGTTGGAAGTGTGTTTACCTAGATATCGACTGATATGTTTTGATATTAAAACATCCTCATATCTCAGTGTTTTTAAGTTTTAATGGGGTTAATTTCCCACTTTCCCGTTTTAAACTGTGTTTAAAATGCCCATTAATTTAAGTTGAAATATTATATTCTATGGAAATGAGTATGAACTTAAATGTCATTTAAGAGGACAATGAAAATATAAAGCTGTCATAACTACAGAAAGTTTGATTTATGTGGTCTGTTTTTGATCTTAATTAAAGAAGGCATGCCTTACGATTACAGCACAGTGGAACATGTGGTCTGATGTTGTTTACTTGCTCTCAGCCAGAGATATACTGTATACTGTGGAACTTTATAGTCATAGTCAAGGAATATTTTCTGGGTCCCAAGTGGGTAGTCAAGTTTGCTTAAAATACTAACCCTAATAATAGTCCTACCCAAGAAGAGATCCAGGCAGTTAAGAGTTGGAACTGTTATACCAGATGCATACTGTGCTGAAGCTGCCCAAAGCTTTTCTCAGTGTTTCACAGACCTTTCTATTTCAGCCAATAAACTTAGCCATCATAAAGACATCACAAATATGTATGTTTTACACATGTGCAATAATATTTTTCAATTTAATTTTTAAAGCAATTTGACATAATAAAACTTTCATATTTGAACCACTGATAAGATTATATCCAGAAGTAAAGAAAAAAGTATGATCTATTTCTCAGTTTGCACCATTCTATTAATATGACACTACAGATTTTGACAACTCTCTTTATCACTATACGGGCTTGAATTTCAGCACAGGATCGCATATCTGCAACTTTCAGTGCAGGAAAATCCCGCAGAGGTACTTTAAAACACCAAGCTACTGTATTTTTGTAGGATGCCTGAAACGCTACAACAATCTCTAAGGAACTGAGTGTCAGTGACTAAAGCACTATGAGCCGCATTCTGAGTAGTTCTGGTTAAAATAAATAAATAAATAAAAGTAGTGCTGGATAAGTGCCGCAAGACTATTCTCTCGTACGTGATTCTCGGCCGATATCTTTAAGCATTATAGAAACAGTACACTGCAATAAGTAAACATTTGAAAAAAAAAGATGATATTAAATCAATCTAGGTGTTGTATTGCAAGCGGTGACTCGTTTTAACTCTAAAACTCAGCCCCATTCATTTTGGGGCGCCAGCGCACTGAAGGTTACGCACATATTACTCAAGCACCGTAAAAGCCGCCTACCTGGTTTACAGACTCAGGGCTTTCCAAAGACTTATTCAGTGTGTGTAGGTGGTACTCCTAGCTGGAACTACGACTGCCTGAAGTTAAGCCTCTCATCATGTGACAGAGTTAACAGCTTAGGTTTCGTTTTGAGGCTATTGCGCCATCATTGTAGCAGCTAGACTGAAAGGGGCGGTATCATTGGAAAGCTTGCAAGCTCAGCTTCCCCACCCCCCACCTTGTTTTTTTTTATTTTTTGGTTTATTTTTTTTTAATTATTATTATTTTTTTTTTTTTTTGAGCCATCTATGATTGCACTGTATATAGCAGTGACCACACATGGTTTTTTTGGAAAAGTGTTTTTTTTTTTATTTATTATTTTACGTATATTTTCATCTCTACCATATATGCCTGATCCTGTTGCAACTTGCATAATTTGAAAGGAAATTTTGTGGTCTTTTAATTTGATACATGAATACTACATGAAAACCATGAAAAACAGGTGGAAATAGGGCTGAGTGTAAAGAGTTAAAAAAAAAGAAATGGAGCGCTGGTTTAAAAGAAAAGCACCATTTTCTTCTGCTGCATGCAAAAACTGTCTCACAGTGATGAACAGCTGTTAGGGCTCCTGAAAGCAGCTTATTTTAAAGCAACACCAGTGTGAATGATGATGCAGTAAAATATATATGTAGTTTTTTTATATGCAAAAGTGTCTTTTTTTTTTTTTTGCCATTCCCTCCTAAAATTTTGGAATCCCCCCCCCCCCATTGGCTGCAGCATAGGGGGGAAATCCCCCCCGCACACAAAAATGAAATTCAGGCCCTGTTAAATGAGTTCGTAGCTGTTTTAAAATTTAAGTTTAGGTCTCCCGCTTATGTTAGTTAATTGTAGATGTAAAGAAAGCAGATGAAAATGATAAAACATAACACACGAGGTCTGTTCCAGTTTCTCCCCAAAATGTGTCTGTTAGGCAACCTCGTTAATTCCAGCAAGCTCTATTTTAATTACATTTTTTTTCACTAAATACACATATCTCTGGCAAAATGTGTGAGTGACTAGTTGTGCATCTTTACCATTTAAAAATGATAAACACCACACAAACATCACATTCATTTCGAGAAATACAGGTTGATGTACAAGAGGACATGACTGTCCAGCAGCAGTGTGGAGTAGTGGTTAGGGCTCTGGACTCTTGACCGGAGGGTCGTGGGTTCAATCCCAGGTAGGGGACACTGCTGCTGTACCCTTGAGCGAGGTACTTTACCTAGATTGCTCCAGTAAAATCTAACTATATGTAAAAAAATAATGTGTAAAAAAAATAATGTAATTGTATGTAAAAATAATGGGATATCTTGTAACAATTGTAAGTTGCCCTGGATAAGGACGTCTGCTAAGAAATAAATAATAATGACTGGCACAGAGACCACTAGTAATAAATAGTAATACAGCTGTATATGAAGATAACATCTGCAGCATTTTACACTCATTTCCACACTGCAACTGATTTGAAGTTTTCCTTGATTTATATCATAGATCAGTATATCATAGATCCAGGTATCATAGATCGGTATGTGGTTGCAAGTTGTGATATTGACAGCAACTTCACTTTAAACAATACAAGCAGATAACAGTGGTGCAGCTCTACAATCCATTTGACCTGATTTTAAAGTACTGCAAAATTTATCGGAGGGATGTTTTTTTCTCATTCTATAAACGCTTTGTGACCCAAAATACCTGATGACACAGACTGTAATGTAGAGCTATTGTTTGCACCCCTGCTAGATTCAATAAGTATGCAGATCTTTCCCATAGACAATGCAAAAAGAATAATGTCTACATTTACACAAATTTAAAAATGCTTATTAAATGTTATATGATCTGTTTCCCCTGTAGATGGTGAAAGCTATTCAGGTCCTGCGCATACACCTCCTAGAGTTGGAAAAAGTGAATGACCTCTGTAAAGACTTCTGTAGTCGCTACATTGCCTGTCTGAAGACGAAAATGAATAGTGAAACCTTGCTAAGTGGAGATCCAGGCAGTCCTTATTCGCCTGTACAGTCACAGGTAAGCTGCATGTACATTTATGTACTTTTATAATGATGTAGTGTTGTAATAATTATCCCATGGATACAGTTGTTATGCTGATTGTCTCAAAACAAATGTATCAACTACTTGCCAACATGTTTTCTAATTTACGCTTTATTCGGTTTTGTAGTTATGGGTCTAACCTAACACTGTGAAGTTTGATCATCAAAAGGTCTTGGTTCATGGTATCCTTGATGTTGCATCTTTTAACTTTTAATTTAGGATTTTTCTTTGTATCTGATTTGTATTTATCAGTATATATATATATATATATATATATATATAATGTGTGTATATATGTATGTGTGTATATATATATATATATATATATATATGTATATATATATATATATATGTATGTGTGTGTGTGTATATATATATATATATATATATATATATATATATATATATATATATATATATATATATATATATATAATATATTTTTAAAAATAAACTAGCTGCTTTATGTGTTTTTGATTTTGAACCATTTTGTGCTTATTTGATTGATTATGACAATATATAATCCAACCAAGAGCTGCACTTTGATTCTTGATCCCATGAAAGGTACAGTCTGTATAGGCAGATTGAAAGTTAAATAAAATGCTAACTTCATTATCTTTCCAGGCTAAAAAAATAAAATGAACTAGGAGCAGAAATAAATATTCTTATGCTCTGAATTTTATATCCATCGACTTCCAAAGTCTGTCAAATACCATTCTCTTTCAAGTACGAAATGTAACCATTACCGAATGGGATATAGCTCTTACAGCCCAAATTATCTGAGCACTTATAGCAAAGCTACTCCTTTACGAGTCCTGTCTGCATCAGACATCATCTCTGCCCCCAGGAGATATCAACGACTTGCATAGGGATCAGTGCCATTTTTCTTTCAGCCTGCTTGAGAAAGGAGTGAGCTCTGACCTTTCAGGGAAATACAGAAATACATTTGCTTAAATATTAAGAGTATAATTCTAGCTTAGCCTAGGTTCTGATTAAGTCCCACCGCGGACTTGTGTGCTGTGCGAAGCGTAGACTGTCATCCTAGGTTCGCCTCTGTTCACAGACGGTATCCTGTGCTAGCTTTCTTTTTTTTCCAGCCAGCTTTTTGCCATTGTTAAGGGCTTTTCGCTACACTGTGCTGTTGATTTGGCAGCAGCCTTTTCGACCTGAATTTATTCCAAGTGTCTTTTGCCGTTGCTGTGTCTGCTTTAGCACCACTGCCAACGAAGGCCACTAGATTATTCTAGTTAGCAGGCGATCTGCAGCCCCTGTCTGTTTAACAGTGCATGCTTGCAGTTGCCAGGGCTCTTTCAGGTCTTGACCTACACGCCAGTTCCCGTGGTACCAGAGCCGGTACCAGTGACCCGGTTTGGTACCAGAACCGGTATCAATGGCTCGGTCGGCACCAAGACCATTACTAGTGCTCCATTCTTGTGCACTCTGTTTGCACAAAAACTCAGCACTCCAGTCAGCGTTGTTCCCTATCAAGTATGAAATGTAACCATTACCTCATGGGTATTTAAGAACATAAGTATACAAACAAGAGGAGGCCTCCTGTTTTCTGTTCTGAATGCCCCTTTATCTAATCTCCATTTGTGACCCCAGGATATTGTTCCCATATAGGTAATTTTCCATTTTGGATCTTATTTTAGTTTCCATAAGTTTACATATAATAGAAATCAGGCTTATTGGTCTGTAGTTGCCTGGTTCGGTTTTGTCTCCCTTTTTGTGGATCAGTATTACGTTTGAAATTTTCCAGTCTGTCAGTACAACCCCTGTGTCAAGAGACTGTTGCATGATCTTGGTTAGCGGTTTGTAAATAAGTTCTCTCATTTAGCTCTTAAAGACCCTGTAACCTGAAAAAGATATATCAAAATTGCACGTAGTGCCTGTGACACAGTCAAGCCTGCCACCAGGGGCTAAACGACATAGCAGCTGCAGATAGTAGAGACAGCTGTACTCGTTTACCAAGGGGTCATGCGTGATAGCATAAAAGGGGACAGAGAATCGCAATCTACTACTTCACTTGGTTTGAGAGACAAGGAACTGGAAGGACCGGGAGAAACCGCTAAAAATAAGAACAAGGATTTGTGAGTGTTTTGTTTGTTTGTCACTGTTAGTAATTGTCTTTTGTTTTTGTAAATCACTAGACGGCGGAGCTGTCGCTTTGGGCCAGCACTACCCGAAACAACACTACACCACAGTCACTGTGTAATTGTTGTCATCCACCACAAGCACTACTGCACACACCCGGACTGGTGCCCGTGTATTGTATTATTGTGGGGCGGATAACGTGTGTTTATTATTTGGACTGCAATCCATTTATTATTGTTTCTTTCGTGCTTTACACATTGGTGTGTATTGCCGGAGGTTTATTGTTTGGTCGCCAGACCGGGAGTTCTAAATAAAAGACCCCCTTTTCCAAACAGATTACAGTTTCCTGGTGCGTGATTATTTCTGCACTGCATCACCTCTGCACCTGTTTCCATTCAGCAGCCACTTTGCCACAATCCCTAAATCGCACCAGTGTTAACTGTAGGTCCCAGACCTACTTCCGTTCCCACCGGTACTTGTACAATGAACAAGGTTACCCTTTGCCGATTCACTAGCATTTGCTGGGCTCAGCTGTGCTTCAGGTCTGACTGTTCGCAGTCCTTCCTGCAGTGTTTTGTTGTCGCTCTGGTTCTGCTAGTACCATTGCAAAGTCATTGACAGCAGGCTTCCTCCAGTTTTAGGACTGTTTTATTGCCAAAAGCTATATAGGTGGGCAATGTATAATGCTTCCCCGTTCCCAGCGAGCGAGGGTACCTCACCGGTACTGTACTGTGTGTTCCATGCCATGGGCACCGTACCGTGTGTATCGTGTCATGGATACCGCACCTTGTGCATCGTACCGTGGGTATTGTACCATGTTCACCATACCATGGGTATCATGCCGTGGGTACCGCGCCATGTGCACCGTATCATGGTGTCTATTGACACCGTGCTGTAACGCACCATAACCGCACCACACCGTGCAGTACTGTACTAGTGCTCAGGCACTGTACATTGAAGCGGTTCAGATCACCCTCTTGGGTACTATCCCTTATTAACTTTATTAAGGTGCTATTGCCTGCCACATAGCGGCATTGCTGCTGGCAAGGTAAATTTTGGGTTACAAGTACTGTATACTGTACCTGTTGCAGTAAGTACCATTATAGTAGTACAGCTGAGCAGTTGTTTACACTCTGCCTGGTTTTTATTATTGTGATCTATGCAAAACTGGTCTTCCCATAGAAGACAAGCACAGCAGATGCGCTGCCTGCTTGGGTCCAGAGCATGCAAAGGAGGCACTCATCAACCACAACTCTTGTGAGTTCTGCACATCCTTTTCTAAGTGCACGCTCTGTGAAGCGATCTTCGTCCATCCTCTCTGGACAGGGCTCCCCTCTGTCAGGTTTGCATGTACTCATTTTATTTATATATACAGCTCTGGAAAAAATTAAGAGACCACTGCAAAATTATCAGTTTCTCTGGTTTTACTATTTATAGGTATGTGTTTGGGTAAAATGAACATTTTTGTTTTATTCTATAAACTACTGCCAACATTTCTCCCAAATTCCAAATAAAAATATTGTCATTTAGAGCATTTATTTGCAGAAAATGACAACTGGTCAAAATAACAAAAAAGATGCAGTGTTGTCAGACCTCGAATAATGCAAAGAAAACAAGTTCATATTCATTTTTAAACAACACAATACTAATGTTTTAACTAGGAAGAGTTCAGAAATCAATATTTGGTGGAATAACCCTGATTTTCAAGCACAGCTTTCGTGCGTCTTGGCATGCTCTCCACCAGTCTTTCACATTGATGTTGGGTGACTTTATGCCACTCCTGGTGCAAAAATTCAAGCAGCTCGGCTTTGTTTGATGGCTTGTGACCATCCATCTTCCTCTTGATCACATTCCAGAGGTTTTCAATGGGGTTCAGGTCTGGAGATTGGGCTGGTCATGACAGGGTCTTGATCTGGTGGTCCTCCATCCACATCTTGATTGACCTGGCTGTGTGGCATGGAGCATTGTCCTGCTGGAAAAACCAATCCTCAGAGTTGGGGAACATTGTCAGAGCAGAAGGAAGCAAGTTTTCTTCCAGGACAACCTTGTACTTGGCTTGATTCATGCGTCCTTCACAAAGACAAATCTGCCCAATTCCAGCCTTGCTGAAGCACCCCCAGATGAGTCCAGTTTTCAGCTTTGCCCAACACCTGGTCGTCTAATGGTTAGACGGAAACCTGGAGAGGCCTACAAGCCACAGTGTCTCGCACCCACTGTGAAATGTGGTGGAGGATCGGTGATGATCTGGGGGTGCTTCAGCAAGGCTGGAATCGGGCAGCTTTGGCATGAATCAAGCCAAGTACAAGGTTGTCCTGGAAGAAAACTTGCTTCCTTCTGCTCTGACAATGTTCCCCAACTCTGAGAATTGGTTTTTCCAGCAGGACAGTGCTCCATGCCACACAGCCAGGTCAATCAAGGTGTGGATGGAGGACCACCAGATCAAGACCCTGTCATGGCCAGCCCAATCTCCAGACCAGAACCCCATTGAAAACCTCTGGAATGTGATCAAGAGGAAGATGGATGGTCACAAGCCATCAAACAAAGCCGAGCTGCTTGAATATTTGCACCAGGAGTGGCATAAAGTCACCCAACATCAATGTGAAAGACTGGTGGAGAGCATGCCAAGACGCACGAAAGCTGTGCTTGAAAATCAGGGTTATTCCACCAAATATTGATTTCTGAACTATTCCTAAGTTAAAACATTAGTATTGTGGTGTTTAAAAATGAATATGAACTTATTTTCTTTGCATTATTCGAGGTCTGACAACACTGCATCTTTTTTGTTATTTTGACCAGTTGTCATTTTCTGCAAATAAATGCTCTAAATGACAATATTTTTATTTGGAATTTGGGAGAAATGTTGGCAGTAGTTTATAGAATAAAACAAAAATGTTCATTTTACCCAAACACATACCTATAAATAGTAAAACCAGAGAAACTGATAATTTTGCAGTGGTCTCTTAATTTTTTTCAGAGCTGTGTGTATATATATATATATATATATATATATATATATATATATATATATAATATATTATATATATATAATATATATATACTCTAAGCCCACTCTTAAACTCAGGGGAGATGTTCAGGAGGACATTAAGATGTTTCAGACTCCTGTAAGTGGATCGTTCGTCCACTGGGCTTGCAATGTATCCAGATGACTTAATAATCAAGAAACTCACACAGACTCATTTGAAGTTTTAACGAATCAGAGCAGTATTAGTACTCCGTCGGTTTATTAACTACTAAAAAATGGATCGAGTAGTTACAGACTACGTCGAATCCCAGCTGACAGACAGTCTGGGCAGTCCAGTGCCTTAACAGTTGTTAGCTTTAATACTTCAATACATTTTATGGTTACAACATGTTTTGCTCTAAGACTACGCCTGCATAAAACTAAAGACGCCCACCGCTAAGTCCTAAAACATCCAATATGTCATTCTCATAGACTAAAACATAAGTCATATACCTTATAGCAATGCACCAATATAGGAGAGATATAGATTCCAAGTAGTTCTTATCTCCCAAATTATATATGGAAGTATAGAGTATAAGGTAAGGACGGGAACTGTCTTCAAAGGCAAAGATTTCTGAACACAATACCAGCAGTAATCAGCTTGATCAGAGATCTTCAGAGCATGGATCACACAACTTGTAGTTAGCAAGTTGGTGTCACTTGACTAGGATTTTACCTCAGTTTTTATAGAGTTTTTGCCTTGCTTCTTACGTCAGAAGTTTCAATTAGGTCTTAAACATTAATCAGCCTTAACAGCTCCTTTCTCTAGTCAGCAACATTCTCAAAACACCTGGCAACTCCCTCCATAAAATTAATTAGCCATCATCCCCTCGTCCACCTTTCCTACATCTCCAAAATATGTGAGGTGAACTTTTGAACTGATGTTATTCTTTCTTGGTATAGAAGGTATTTCTTATATGTAAAAGATCACTCATTATAGCAACCTTGGATTTCAAACCCCCCAAAACCATTAAAACTCGCATGAGTTGCCAAAAAGTTACTTCCTTCAATTACCCCCCCCCCCCATCTGGTACTGCAAACAAGCAAGGGTTACCAAGATCAATTACCTTCTCTTTGGCAAGCCTACTATATGCTTGATACAGACTGGTACCACTTTATTTTGACTAACATTCTTACTTTATTCCATTTGCACAGTCACCTTATCAAACAGAAGTCTCTCACTTACCTCTGCCTGCCTGCATGTAACACTTCAATAAAGTGCTGGCAAAGTAAACATGCTCTGCAGATCTCTGTGGTTTCAACATGCAGTTCTGGGCACCAGTATTCTCTTATCTGAAATAGGATCCCCTTAATACACTCTGTAGTGCGCCTATTTCTTGGTAAGCTTTCATCAGAATAGCCCTCCTGCTTAAAGTAGGGGTTACTATTCTCTTGCTTGTTTTAAACAAACAGTCTGTACAGTACTACCTGCTCCAACTAGTATTTGTCTACAAATGTCAGAAATTCAAATAGCAATTGACTGTCAGTAAGCAAATTAAACACTCTAGCAGTTACTGCCTGAAAGGTTACATTTTAGTTTCCCTGTACTGCTCCTTGTGATAATTCATCCACACAATTGTTACCTACAATTGTAACCTCCTTCCCCCTCCAGTGACCTGCTGCCTGCTGAACACTGATTCTGTTACCCCTCAATTGTTCAATCTCTTTGCATATATTGGCATATGCTGTAAGTCTGCCTCTGTGGTCAGAGTAACCATTCTCTTTCCAGGCTAGAGAGTGAATCTTGTATGCTTGGGCGCAATAGCTGGAGTCCGTCATCAGTAGCACTGTCTCACTGGGCGTCCCCAGATTTTTTGAGCCAGTCAAAGTCCCTCTAGCAGGGCTTTAGCTTCAGCTACTTGTGCAGATCGACCTGACACCACTTCAAAGTGATGTTGAGTTTCTTCTTAAATTCCAATATTATTTTTCCAACTGAGATTCCTATACCACATTCTGGGTTGCCTTTTCTGGCAGGAGCCATAGGAAAATATCAGCCAGTCAGGTACAAATATCGGTTGTCCTGCAGTTGTGTTGCTGTTGTGTATCTTTCCTCCCATTCTTCAGATGGGGAAAGATTTTTTGGAATTTATTCAGAGGCTAGCCCAGTGACAGTGGTATAGACTATTTTTTGGATCAGGTAGCAAAGTAATCCATCTATCCCACATTAATTTCAGCGCTTTCGTGTTTACCAGTGATCCCTTTGTTTAGGGTAGCTTGTCCTGGGGTATCACTGAAGACTTTAATAGGGTTGTCCTAGGCTAGGTTTAACAGATACGAAATTACTTTATTTAAGCAGTGAGTATTCTCTCCTCATAACAAAACTGCTTTTCTAAACTTATGAAATTAAAACCTAAACTCTTAATAGGCATTTAATCTCCTTTATTCTTCACTACCACAACTGCAGTTTGTTCTCCTATATGGAAGTATGCATCTAAAAGTTTACCTCTCACTCGAGTGGCAATGTCCTGCACTTCCTGTATTTACATCTTAAGCTGCTTAATCTTATATTCATCTTCCTCTGTCCAGGAAAATATTTCCTGGGAAATACTCTAATACAATGGAGCTGTTAATACTGAGTATCTTGGTACTGTATTCCTTGCATAATTAAATAACTCCATTACTGCTTGGGGCTGTTTCACATTTTCAAGTGATGAGATACTGCTAACTTTCTTTGTAATGCTGTACTTAAATTCATACCCTGGTATTTAATTTAATTTAATTATTTATTTTTATTTAATTGTATTTAATTTATTTAATTTAATTGTTATTTTTTTATTTCTGTATTATTATTTTATTAATTTAAATATTTTAATTAGTCTACCTCCTGTTATAATCACAAATGCTGCTGCTGCTAATGGGTTAAAAAGTTTAGGAAGTCCGCTGTATCTTCTGTTCTGTGTAATCTTAGGTCTGCTCCCTATGCATGCCTGCTGTCTGGGCTCTCTAAGACCCCACCTCAGATTATACTTGTGAGTTGGTGCAGCCTGTGAGCTCCCTCTCTCCTTGCTGGTTACTGCCTCTCTGGGTGGACTGAACATTCTCTACTTGCAACTGCTTCAGCTGACTTACTCCTTTGCTTGCTTAACTTCTTTTTCTGTCTTTGGATCTAAAAAGTTAACAGCTTTTCACAATATTCTCTTAGTTCCAAATTATTATAAACTTTCTACTAATATACTTCATATTGTTCTATCTTACAGTAAAATCACAAACCATTATTTCTTTTAATTCAATTCTAACTGTCTTTACACTATTTGCTATTTTTATAGAGTTTGCGCTCCTTTGCTCCACTGGTTCGGAATGCCAAAGAGGCTTTATGTTTATTTTAGAGATCCTACCTCTTGATAAGAGGCTTTCAGCATGCTAGCATGATTTTCCAGTAATGAACCTTCTACACAGATTCCATCCAATTCCACTAATAACATTGTTCCTGGTTACAAAGAATATTTTAAACAACAATACAGTAGATTAATAACAAGGTACATCATAGTATATTATTGTAAACTAACACAAAGAATATAGCATAATACATTTATAAGTAGGTTACTTCAACATCTTAGATTCTCCCATTGATGTCAAGCAAGTCAGCCCTGCTCCAGCAGGATTCAACTTCTCTCTCTGGTTCAGCTCTGAGTGGTTCTGTGAAGGCCACGACAGGATAAGGTAGCCATATTTTCACATCACAGGTATTTTTTAAAAGGAACTCAGTGGCTTTGGACGCCTGTGAAGGACATTGCCCCACGTTGGAGGCTTAATGTGGTGCTGTAAGCACTTATGAAGCCTCCCTTTGAGCCCTTGCATTCAGCTGAGCTGAAATATTTATCTTTGAAAGCGGCTTTCTTGCTAAGTGGGTGGGTGAGATGCAAGTGAGTCGTACCAATCCTGTTAACCAGACTGTGGAATTGGAGGCTTTCCACCCGCACCCTTTCCAATCTGACAGGGAGCGGCAGCTCCATACGCTTTGATTGGTGCGAGCATTAGTGTATTATGTGGACAGAACACAGAGTTGGAACAATTTGTGGTCTGTTAAATCCCATGGTAAAGCCTTGTCTAAGCAGAGGCTATCTAAGTGGATCACAGACACAGTGAAGACTGCCTATGAGCGAACCAACTTGCCCCCTCCAGAAAAGCTCACTGCCCATTCTGTCAGGGAATGGCAACTTTGTGGGCTTTAGTCCAGGGTGCATCTGTCACAGACATTTGCATTGCAGTGGTGTGGGCTACTCCCCATACTTTTACACAATTCTATCGACTGAATGTTGTAGATCCGAAAAACCCTAGTTTTAGAACGAGAGTGTTAAAGGCGGTTTCAGGGTCGGCCTTTGCATCATAAACATAGAGGTGAGTTCTCCCTCAATTTTTTAGTCCTAGCTACTAGTACTGCGGTTCCTCAGGTAACATGCAAGGTGGCCTTGGCTGAGCCTTGTGGCATTTGAGTTGTTTGCAATAATTGCCTTGCAACAGCTTTGGTATTTCTACCTATGAGGTAATGGTTACATTTTGTACTTGGTAGGGAACATTAGGTTATTATCACCACAAGTCCTTCAAACGCTCATCTATATGAATGCTTGTTTAAGAACTTTGCAATAATCCATTTTTAAAGATGGCAACAAAGAAGAAATGAGTACCTCTGTAGCCTATGACAAACCACTTGCATATAAAGATTATACACATTTTATGGTTTTAGTTTTATGGATTTATTTATTTCTACATGTTTTATGGTTTCTCTTGGTTTAAACTCAAACTATTGCTAATATAGTACAATATAACCCAAAACAACATAAATGCGTGTTGTTCATGTTTGTACATTTATTAAACTGTGAAGGAGACAGATTACCGGCCGGCTACTCTCTACAGTTTCATTTTGGCCCCCTTCCCTTTCAGGGCACGATCGTAACAACAGTCATGAACCCTCGAGACACTATTTTAAAAACAGACCATTCCGATTGTTCACACTCTCAACGAAAGAGAAGGATTTTACTCCAGGTATTTCCTGGAGACTTCAGACATCTCAATCTCTACTTGAGGGAACAGAGGTTCAAGATGCTGACAATGCAACAGCTGTTGCAGTCAGTCAGGTCAGGCAACTGGTTCACTACGGTGGACCAAGGAGACCTATTTTCACATCCCTATAAGACCCAGCCACCGGAAATACTTGCGGTTTGCCTTTCAAGCACTAAGTATGGCCTCTCTCTCTAGCTCCATGCACGTTCTCAAAGTGCATGGACGCTATACTGGCTCCTCTGAGACTCGGAGGCATCAGGGTGCTCAATTACCTGGATGACTGGCTGATATGTGCCAAGTCACCAGCACAGGCAGTGTTACACAAGGGATTGGTCACCAGCCACATCCCAACGGCTAGGCTTCACAGTGCTTAGGCACAGTTCTGGGCAGTGTTACGAGGAGAGAGGTGGTGCCCACAGATGCTTCCAACCGAGGTTGGGGCACTGTCTGCAGGGCATGTGGGAACCCTTATGGGAGGGTCTCCACATAAATATTTTGGAGCTGTGGGCAGTTCATCTGGCCCTGCAGAACTTGTCCCAGGAGATACAAGAGAGACACTTCTTGAGCAGCACTGACAACATCACAGTGGTGACTACCAGGGCAGTTTCCAGTCTCCCGGTCTCAATCGTGTTGCCCAGAAGCTTTTACTATGGGCTCACGAACACCTGTTTTCAGTAAGAGCAGTTCATTTGCCAGTGGTGAGGAATTGGGCAGCGGACCTTCTTTTAGAGGTGGCTTCCACAGTTCAGAATAGCTACTTCACCCGGAGGTTTTGAACCTCATCTGGGAGAATTTCTGGTAGAATTTCAGGTGCATGAAGATGGAACTCTTCGCGACCCAGGAGTCCACCCATGTTCCCCACTGGTATTCTCTATTGGAGAGTGGCCCAAGACTCTGTTCTATGCTTTTCCACTGTTGCCACTGTGTCCACTGTACGTGGAGAAGGTCAGGCAAGGCCGGGCTCTGGTCCTGTTAGTAGCCCCGAAGTGGCCCAGGAGGACCTGGTTTGCGTCACTGGCACAGTGCCTGTACAGTCAGCCGTGGGAGCTGCCAGCCCGTCGCGACCTGCTGGTCCTTGTTTCTTTTTTCAGGTCAAAAAAGTCCCCTGGGTCAACATTGTCTATACCTTTTAGGATTTTGAATGCTTGAATCAGATCACCACGTAGTCTTCTTTGTTCAAGACTGAATAGATTCAATTATTTTAGCCTGTCTGCATACGACATGCCTTTTAAACCCAGGATAATTCTGGTCGCTCTTCTTTTGCACTCTTTCTAGAGCAGCAAAATCCTTTTTGGAATGAGGTGACCAGAACTGAACACAATATTCTAGATGAGGTCTTACTAATGCATTGTAAAGTTTTAACATTACATCCCTTGATTTAAATTCAACACATTTCACAATATATCCAAGCATCTTGTTAGCCTTTTTTTTTTTTTTTAGCTTCCCCACATTGTCTAGATCAAGACATTTCTGAGTCAACTTAACTCCTAGGTCTTTTTCATAGATTCCTCCTTCAATTTCAGTATCTCCCATATGATATTTATAATGCACATTTTTATTGCCTGCGTGCAGTACCTTCCACTTTTCTCTATTAAATGTCAGTTGCCATGTGACTTCCCAGTTCTGAATGCTGTCTAGATCATTTTGAGTGACCTTTTCTGCTGCAACAGTGTTTACCACGCCTCCTATTTTTGTGTTGTCTGCAAATTTAACAAGTTTGCTTACTATACCAGTATCTAACTCATTAATGTAGATTAGGAATAGCAGAGGACCCAATACTGATTCTTGTGGTACACCACTGGTTGCCTCACTCCATTTTGAGGTTTCTCCTCTAATCAGTACTTTCTGTTTTCTACATGCATTTCCTTGAATCCCTACTGCATTCAGTTTGAGGATTAATCTTTTATGCGGGACTTTGTCAAAAGCTTTCTGGAAATCTAAATTAACCATGTCAAATGCTTTGCAATTATCCATTGTCAATGTTGCATCCTCAAAAAAATCAAGCAGTTAGACATGATCTCCCTTTCCTAAAACCATGCTGACTGTTTCCCTGGATACTGTTACCATATAGATCATTTTCCATTTTGGATCTTACTATAGTTTCCATAAGTTTACATATAATAGAAGTCAGGCATATTGGTCTATAGTTACCTGGTTGGGTTTTGTCTCCTTTTTGACTTGTGTTTGCAGTTCCAAGTACTCTTTCTGTGTACTTTGTTTTTGGTTTTTTTTTTTTAAACGCTCTGTAAAGTACCTTGCTACATTTGTTTGGTGTGACAAAGTTCAGTGAAGGCTCTGCCCAGCCTGAACAGTTTTGTTTAAACTTTTTGTTTTGGCCCTTGTGCCAGTTATTTTGTAAGTGTTTATTGCGTGTGAGATTTGTTTTTGTTTGACCTTTTATTTTTGCTCTGTGAGCAGTGTTTTGTTCAAGTATTTGATTTACTTTTGTTTATTAAACTGCGCAGAAGCGCTTAGCTGCAGTTTCCTGGTCTCTGAGTCTCTTTGCCTGCCGATTTAACACCTGGGCCCGCAAGGCTACCCTTTCACAGGGGCTAAAACCAATTCCAGAATGTTTTTTCCAATATTATAACAGCAAGAGAACATTCAAAGAGGAGGTTAAATGTCTAGAGACATAAATGGCAAAATCATAGACGAAGAAAAAAAAAATAGCAAATATATTAAATGATAACTTTTCACAGATTTTTACAAAAGAGGACATGCCCCACATGTCGACCTGTTCCTTTCCAGTTTAAATAACTTTAGCATAACAGAGGCAGAAGTGTTAAAGGGACTAGGAGCTCTTAAAATAAACAAATCCCCTGGGCCGGATGAGATCCTCCCAATAGTACTCAAAGAAATTATTTACAAACCGCTAACCAAGAACAGTCTCTTGACACAGGGGTTCTACCAACAGACTGGAAAATTGCAAATGTAATACCGATCCACAAAAAGGGAGACAAAATGGAACCGGTAACTACAGACCAATAAGCCTGACTTCTATTATATGTAAACTTATGGAAACTATAATAAGATCCAAAATGGAAAATTACCTATATGGTAACAATATCCTGGGAGACAGTCAGCATGGTTTTAGGAAAGGGAGATCGTGTCTAACTAACCTGCTTGATTTTTTTGAGGATGCAACATCGACAATGGATAATTGCAAAGCATACGACATGGTTTATTTAGATTTCCAGAAAGCTTTTGACAAAGTTCCGCATAAAAGATTAATTCTCAAACTGAACGCAGTAGGGATTCAAGGAAATGCATGCATGTGGATTAGGGAGTGGTTAACGTGTAGAAAACAAAGTACTGATTAGAGGAGAAACCTCAAAATGGAGCGAGGTAACCAGTGGAGTATTAGGTCCTCTGCTATTCCTAATCTACATTAATGATTTAGATTCTGGTATAGTAAGCAAACTTGTTAAATTTGCAGACGACACAAAAATAGGAGGAGTGGCAAACACTGCTGCAGTAGCAAAGGTCATTCAAAATGATCTAGACAGCATTCAGAACTGGGCAGACACATGGCAAATGACATTTAATAGTGAAAAGTGTAAGGTACTGCACGCATGCAATAAAAATGTGCATTATAAATATTATATGGGAGATACTGAAATTGAAGAAGGGAACTATGAAAAAGACCTAGGAGTGTATGTTGACTCAGAAATGTCTTCATTTAGACAATGTGGGGAAGCTATAAAAAAGGCCAACAAGATTGTCAGATATATCATGAAAAGTGTTGAATTTAAATCAAAGGAAGTAATGTTAAAGCTTTACAATGCATTAGGAAGACCTCGCCTAGAATATTGTGTTCAGTTCTGGTCACCTCGTTACAAAAAGGATATTGCTTCTCTAGAAAGAGTGCAAAGAAGAGCAACCAGAAATATCCTGGGTTTAAAAGGCATGTTGTATGCAGACAGGCTAAAAGAATTGAATCTATTCAGTCTTGAAAAAGAAGACTACGCGGCGATCAGATTCAAGCATTTAAATCCTAAAAGGTATAGACAATGTCGACCCAGGGGACTTCTTTGACCTGAAAAAAGAAACCAGGACCAGGGGTCACAAATGGAGATTAGATAAAGGGGCATTCAGAACAGAAGATAGGAGGCACTTTTTTACAGAGAGAATTGTGAGGGTCTGGAACCAACTCCCCAGCAATGTTGTTGAAGCTGACACCCTGGGATCCTTCAAGAAGCTGCTTGATGAGATTCTGGGATCAATAAGCTACTAACAACCAAACGAGCAAGATGGGCTGAATGGCCTCCTCTAGTTTGTAAACTTTTTTATGTTCTTACTCCTTGGGAAAGGTCCCATGAAATCCAGACCCAGCATTTCTCCGGGCTCCTTCACAGTAGTCGGCTGCATAAAACCTGCTGGTTTAGTATTCGATGGTTTGTGCTGAATGGCCTCCTCTCGTTTGTAAACTTTCTTATGTTCTTATGTCTTGTCCTGTAGTACTGTAAGTGTTTTTATACCCTTTTGTTTTGTTATTGTCATTTGTGTATTATTATTATAATTATTATTATTAAACGTGCGCATTAGCATCACCTTACCTTCTGTGTTTGAGTCTCACCTCCTGGTAAACAACAGTCGTGCAAGTGACGCTGTCTTATCACAGGCATCCAGACCCAGCAGGCCTGCAGCTTTGGGTCTTGCCCCTAAGCTGAGACATTTGAGCCACCTTGGGTTATCTGACAGGGTTATTAGACACCCTTTAGAGTGCCAGGGTAGCCTTTATGCACTCCCAGTATGTCTCCGTCAGTTGCGTGAACTGGACCCCACGACTTGTCCCATGGCAGATATACTGCAAATTTTGCAGTACCTTTTTGATGAAGGGAAATCCCCCTCCACACTTCAGGTCTACCTGCCAGCTATATCGGCTTGCCATATTAAAATTGACTCTGTCTCCCCTAGGAGCACAGTTCCTTGCAGGACAGTGTTTGAAGGGTGCTCGGAGGTTAAGACCCCCTTGGAGGGACTTTGTCCCTCTCTGGCGGCTCAGTGTAGTGCTGGATGCGCTTACAAGACCGCCATTTGAGCCCCTACATTTTAAAAAGCTTTCCTGCTTGACATTGTCTCTGCCAAGCGGGTGAAGTGCAAGTATTTTCAACTGCGAAAGCCTGTCTGTTTTTGCAACCTCTTGCCTTGCAACCTCTTTGGCATTATTCCAGGGTGCATCTGTCTCAGACATTTGCAATGCTGTTGTATGGGCCACGCCTCATACTTTTTACCAGATTCTACCAACTGAATGCCGTAGGTCAGCAGAACCCTGGTTTTGGGATCACACTTTTAACACACTTTTCATTGTGTTCCACGTTAAGTCCTGGTGTAGTTTGCCACACACCTTAATTGGACGTCTGGTGTTTAAATGCTAAGGTTACTCAGGATAACCTTGCAGCATATACACCCTCACTATACTGTAGACAGTATGTCATCGGTCTTTCTTAGCACATCTGCCGGTGCTGCAAGTCCTTCACTTGCGACGGCTTGGGTGTTGTATCCCATTCGGGAATAGTTATATTTCGTACTTGAAAGGGAATGTTCATTAGGTTATTATCATAACCCTGGTTCCCTGAAATAGAAATGTAACCATTACTCTTCAAGGTCGCTGCGTTCACTCCAACACAGCAGGCCTGAAGAGAAAATGTCGCTGATCCCTAAAGGAGCAGCTTCGTGCTATACGAGATATATCCCATTCAGTAATGGTTATATTTCTATTTCAGGGAACCAGGGTTATGATAATAACCTAACAAACTATGTAATCACATTTAACAAATTCGACAGTGCTTTTATTCAGTGTCAGTTTTATAAAAAAAAAAAAAAAAGAAAGCTATTAATTTAGTCTGAAAAATTGGATTTTAGCGAGTCCATCTTATTAGTTTATTTAGCAGATGCCTTTATCCAAGGCGTCTTACAGAGACGGGTGTGTGAACTATGCACCAGCTGCAGAGTCACTTACAATTACGTCTCACCCGAAAGACGTAGCACAGGGAGGTTAAGTGACTTGCTCAGGGTCACACAATGAGTCAGTGGCTGAGGTGGGATTTGAACCAGGGATCTCTTGGTTACAAGCCCTTTTCTTTAACCAATGGACCACACAGCCTCCTACATCTGTGATGCAGCTGTTCAGAAGAGTCTAAACAAACAAAAGATGTGTTTGTGTCAGAGTAAGAACATAGTATACAAGGATTTTGCATGATCATATACTTTGATTTGATATTTATTGAATCTTATTTGAAAAAAAAAATAAAACTGTCAAAATGGTGTTAAACATTCATTTTTAAATATTGTCTCCGAAGTGGGATGAGGGCTTACTTTGGAAGCTGCATAAGTTTTAACTGTAAAATGTATAGAATCAAACACATAAAAGTAGCTGAATTAATAATTTTATTATATACATTTTAGATTTTTCAAAGACATGAATGAAAATCAAACATTTGGAATGCTGTATTTGCTGAGTAAAAAGACTATTGAAGTGGCAAAATTGTATTTCAGAAAAAAAGGAGATTAAGCTCGGGTTTCAGTGTTCATGCAATTGCTTAATTTATTTTTTCATCTGTTTTATGCCACATCAGAATTCTGGCACTTTTACTGGCACTCTTAGTCCCCAAGGAATTGTGGTTCCTGCTTCAGCACTGCAGCAAGGAAATGTAACCTTTGCAACAGTTAACCCAACACAAGTTGTTGCAGGTAAGATTTTTGATGAAAATTCAAACTTCTTTGAAAAAAAGAATAACAAAGAAAAATACACATAAAGCATAATGTGTACATCTATTTTAATGATTTTATACCTGATATTTGTGTATTATTCAATATTTTCCCAGTACTATTTTCTAGGAAATACACAATATTTTGATTCAAAATGCTGTTTTATTTTGCCGACATTGTAATAATCAGACTTACATTGAATCCTAGTATACAGTAGGTACATTTAGACGTCAGAGGATCAAATTACGTTCAAACGTCACACATTGGTTCTCTGTTCACAAACACATTATCACCTGATTCTGTTGGCCAAAGGCCAATTGAAGTCTGATTATTGTGGCAAGTGCAATAATAGTAACTAGCTTGATCAAAAAACTAAATTTAAATACACAAAAATAAAATATTTTGAGTCGATGAGGAATGTGGAGAAAACATAAATATGTTTATGACTATTCAAAAGAAAATTAATGTTTCAAAGTATACAAAAAGCCAAATAGCCAATTTTGACACGTCTCCCGATGGCTTGGATCGTCCAGTTCTGTCAATTTTCTTTTCTTTTTATGATTTCAAGGTGAAAAACCTGGCTTGTTTTGTGCTGATGTCATGTTCATACCTTCTGCAGATATACTATTTTCATCAGCACCGTGATTGACAAGCAAAGTACTAGCTAACTTGAACATGGCCTCGACTTGCACAGATTCTGCTTCATCATACATGCCAGGGTGTGACAGAAATACAATGATTCTTGGGTGTAAATCTCCCTCCCAACCTGTGAGGTCACTAAGCAGCGAGAACAGAGTTCTTTGGATGAGCTGGTCTGACAGTTCTTTCCCAGGGTCGGGAAGTTGGCTAGTCTGGTTGAAGGCGAGACTCCGTTGCAAGAACGCATTGACCCGGAAGGGAAATGACGTGGCAGCCGCAGATTGGAGAGGCGGTTGCACTTGTTTACCAAGGGGTCATGTGTGACGGCATAAAAGGGGACGGAGAATCGCAATCTGTTCCTTGGTGTTGGTTTTTGTATTTTAACCTAGAAGGACAGTGAGAGACCCTAGAGAACGTAGCAGTTTTGTGAGTGTTTTGTTTGTTTTGTTCTGTCTGTTAGTAATTGTCTTGTTTGTGAATCACTCCTGCACATGTACCCAATCAACCACTTTACCACACGTGGTGTCAGACACGAGACATGGATCGTCACGCATTGGCAGAGCTGCTGGAGGCGCTGGACAGCAGATGAGAGACAGAGGAGAGAAGGAGGGAGGAGCTAGACTGCGGTCATTGAATGGGTAGAGCTGACACTTGCCACAACACCAGCCCCTACAGGAACACCAGCAATGTCGGCACCGAAGGCTCGGGCGATGAAGATGACGGCGGAGGATGATCCAGAGGCGTACCTGGTTGCTTTTGAGCGGATGGAAACCACCGTGTTATGGCCGCGGGAGTTCTGGGCAAGCCAGCTGGGACCCTGCCTGATCGAGGAGGCTCAGGCAGCCTACCAGACTATGAGCGACCTCAACGCCGCCAGTTACGACCTGGTCAAGCTGGCCGTTCTCCGCCGCCTCAACATTACGGCAGAGACCCACCGGGTACGGTTCAAGGAGTACCGAAGATCCCCAGAGACATGCCCTAGGGTGGTTGCAGAGCGGTTTTGTGACCACATGGTACACTGGCTGACCCCTGAGAAGAAAACCAACCTGCAAATGGGGGAAGCAGTGGTTCTGGATCAATTTTGCCATGTGGTCGGCGCTGATACCCAAGCCTGGATACGGCACCACAACCCTGACTCCCTGGAAGACGCCATGAAACTGGCCGAGGATTATGAGGACTCTAGTCTCCGCCCGAACCGGGATACTGTCGGTTCCCGCCCTTCGGAGCAGCCGAGCCCCTCCTCTCTCTCCTTCGCCATGACCATCAGCCCCGGGACCCAGACCTCCAAGACCACCAACCCCAATGGGCCCCCTTGCTTCCCCTTCATGGAGACCAAGATTGGCCCCCAGCTGGAATAGAGGTGCAGCCCCTGCCCCGTTGCCATACCAGCAACGGGACAGATATCTAACCATTGCCCACTCTGTCCCCCCAGCTTGTTTTAGGTGCAACCAACAGGGACATCTGGCCAGGTCATGCCCCGCTGCCATGGAGTGTGATGTGGCCGCTGTAATTGGGCACCTGAGATAGGTAAGTGTGGGGAAAATGGTCGGGAGGGGCCTTGTATGATTGATATGGTTTTAGGAAATGTGAAAACCCACACATTAGTGGACACAGGGTGTGAGCAAACCTTGATTAGAACAGTTCTCTTGGGCGGTGTGTCATGGCGGCCACAAGGTCAGGTGGCCATCTTCTGTATGGCAGCATACCCCACATTAAAAGTATATTTATCGGTAGGACCGATAAAACATCACCTGGTAGTAGGAGTGGCGGAAAGGTTGCTACACCCAGTTGTTCTGGGCAGAGACTGGCCAAAATTCAAAGAATTAATGCAAATAATGGCAGTCTCAGCCACTCACGTAAACATGGCAGAAAAAAAGAAAAGGGAACGAAATAGTGATGTGTTTTCTTTTCAGGCTGAAATGTTTTCTACAATTTTCCAAATAATGAAGACAGAATAACTAAAACAGAGGTCACTTTAAAACCATGCCGTTTGGGCTACATGATGCACCCGCTGCCTTTCAGAGACTGATGGACCAGGTTTTACAGCCGTTCTTCAATCTCTAAGGGTAGGCCGGCTAACAGCTAACTTGAGAAAATGTGCGTTTGCCAAGACAGAGACTCAATATTTGGGATTTTTAATGGGAAATGGAAGGGTGAGACCCATGGTCACCAAAATCCAGGCTTTGGTTGACGCGGCGATCCCCAAAACCAAGACTCAGGTGAGTTTACTACTGGGATTAGCCAGTTATTACCGCTGCTTTATCCCAGAGTATGCCACAGTGGTTAACCCTTTAGTCGACCTCACCAAAAAGAGTGCTCCAAATTTGATTAAGTGGTCAGCTGAGTGTCAGGGGGCGTTTGATAATATTAAGCATAAACTGTGCCAGGCCCCCACGCTTATTGCACCTGATTTCACCAAGAGATTCATCCTCCACACCCATGCGTCGGACGTGGGTTTGGGTGCTGTCTTGTCCCAAAAGGTAGACGGAGTAGAACACCCGATACTGTATCTGAGTAAAAAGATGCTACCTCAGGAGCGCAACTACTCCGTAGTCGAAAAAGAGTGTTTGGCCATTAAATGGGCAACTTACTCTTTTTACGATATTACCTGCTGGGACATTCATTTGTTCTTGTCACAGACCACGCCCCACTCAAGTGGTTAAGCACAGTGAAGGATAGCAATGCCCGGATAACTCGGTGGTATTTGGCGTTGCGACCCTTCATGTAGCACATGGTACACCATGCGGGGAAAGACCATCAAAATGTGGATTATTTTTCCTGGGAGGGGGGAGTAATGGGAAAGATATATTCAGCCGAGTGTTCCTTCGGCTCCACTTAGAGCAGTGGGATATGTGACAGAAATATGATGATTCTTGGTTCTAAATCTCCCTCCCAACCTGTGAGGATGCTAAGCAGCGAGAACAGAGTTCTTTGGACGGGCTGGTCTGACAGTTCTTTCCCAGGGTCGGGAAGTCGGCCAGTCTGGATGAAGGCGAGAATCAGTTGCAAGAATGCATTGACCCGGAAGGGAAACGACGTGGCAGCCGCAGATTAGAGAGGCGGTTGCACTCGTTTACCAAGGGGTCATGTGTGACGGCATAAAAGGGGACGGAGAATCGCATTCTGTTCCTTCGTGTTGGTTTTGTATTTTAACCAATACAACCCCAGAGGGTGAGAGACCCTAGAGAACATAGCAGTTTCGTTAGTGTTTTATTTGTTTTGTTCTGTCTGTTAGTAATTGCCTTGTTTGTGAATCACCAGACAGTTAACACGTTTCCGGAGCTGTTGCCTTGGGTCAGCACAAAGCCAGAACAACACTTCACCACAGTCACGAAATAAACTTGTATCACCCACCACGAGCACTACTGCACGGACCCAGGACTGGTGACCATGTTTGTGTTATTGTGGGGAGGATATTATTGTTTATTATTTGGGACTGCAATCCTATTGTTTACCCCGTGCAGTACACATTGGTGTGTATAACCGGGGGATTATTGTTTGGTTGCCAGACCTGGAAAACAAAATAATAAAATTCTTTCCAAACCAGATTATAATCATCTCTGTCTGTTTCATTCATGCACTGCATCACTCCTGCACCTGTACCCAATCAACTACTTTGCCACACAAGTACATTAAACTTAATTAGAAACCAGAACTGCTACACATCATATTCCACATGTAAACTGTGTAGACTGAGATTTTTTTCCACGATTTTTATCGATGTTTCAATTAAAAACACTTTTTCACTGATTTTATTCCTAATTTAATATTTGTAAAATAAACTCTGGAAAATTCCTGGGTGTTTTTTTTTTTTTTTTAAAGAAAAAAAACCGAAAATGCTATTTATACTTCAATATGGAATATGCAAATATTTCAAAGATAATGAAAATGCTTACTGATGCTTTACTTCATATGTTGTAGTTCAAACTCATTCTAATGGTCCAGCTAGAATCGCACTATGCGACCTACTGTATAGGTACCAGGATGCAGAACTTTATCTATACCGGTACCCAGGAATGATTTTGGTTTTTTAAAAGCTTTTTAATGTCCAGTTGGTTATTGTTAAAATAGAAACAAAAATGTAAAAACGAAAAAATGAACTGCATTTGTACAGCCAAAGGAACGGGACATACCATTATTACAAATATATATATATATATATATATATATATATATATATATATATATATATATATATATATAGTAATGTGCAAAAGTTTTAGGCAGGTGTGAAAAAATGCTGTAAAGTAAGAATGCTTTCAAAAATAGACATGTTAATAGATTATATTTATCAATTAACTAAATGCAAAGTGAGTGAACAGAAGAAAAATCTAAATCAAATCCATATTTGGTGTGACCACCCTTTGCCTTCAAAACAGCATCAATTCTTCTAGGTACACTTGCACAAAGTCAGGGATTTTGTAGGCATGTAGTCAGGTGTATGATTAAACATATACCAGACAGGTGCTAATGATCATCAATTCAATATGTAGGTTGAAACACAATCATTAACTGAAACAGAAACAGCTGTGTAGGAGGAATAAAACTGGGTGAGGAACAGCCAAACTCAGCTAACAAGGTGAGGTTGCTGAAGACAGTTTACTGTCAGAAGTCATACACCATGGCAAGACTGAGCACAGCAACAAGACACAAGGTAGTTATACTGCATCAGCAAGGTCTCTCCCAGGCAGAAATTTCAAGGCAGACGGGGGTTTCCAGATGTGCTGTCCAAGCTCTTTTGAAGAAGCACAAAGAAATGGGCAACGTTGAGGACCGTAGACGCAGTGATCGGCCAAGGAAACTTACTGCAGCAGATGAAAGACACATCATGCTTACTTCCCTTCGCAATCGGAAGATGTCCAGCAGTGCCATCAGCTCAGAATTGGCAGAAAACAGTGGGACCCTGGTATACCCATCTACTGTCCGGAGAAGTCTGGTCAGAAGTGGCCTTCATGGAAGACTTGCGGCCAAAAAGCCATACCTCCGACGTGGAAACAAGGCCAAGCAACTCAACTATGCACAAAAACACAGGAACTGGGGTGCAGAAAAATGGCAGCAGGTGCTCTGGACTGATGAGTCAAAATTTGAAATATTTGGCTGTGGCAGAAGGCAGTTTGTTCGCCGAAGGGCTGGAGAGCGGTAAACGAATAAGTGTCTGCAGGCAACAGTGAAGCATGGTGGAGGTTCCTTGCAAGTTTGGGGCTGCATTTCTGCAAATGGAGTTGGGGATTTGGTCAGAATTAATGGTCTCCTCAATGCTGAGAAGTACAGGCAGATACTTATCCATCATGCAATACCATCAGGGAGGCATCTGATTGGCCCCAAATTTATTCTGCAGCATGACAATGACCCCAAACATACAGCGAAAGTCATTAAGAACTATCTTCAGCGTCAAGAAGAACAAGGAGTCCTGGAAGTGATGGTATGGCCACCACAGAGCCCTGATCTCAACATCATCGAGTCTGTCTGGGATTACATGAAGAGAGAGAAGCAACTGAGGCTGCCTAAATCCACAGAAGAACTGTGGTTAGTTCTCCAAGATGTTTGGGCCAACCTACCTGCCGAGTTCCTTCAAAAACTGTGTGCAAGTGTACCTAGAAGAATTGATGCTGTTTTGAAGGCAAAGGGTGGTCACACCAAATATTGATTTGATGTAGATTTTTCTACTGTTCACTCACTTTGCATTTTGTTAATTGATAAATATAAACTACTAACATGTCTATTTTTGAAAGCATTCTTACTTTACAGCATTTTTTCACACCTGCCTAAAACTTTTGCACAGTACTGTGTGTGTGTATGTGTGTGTATATATATATATATATATATATATATATAAACAAACAGTACTACTGAATAACAGTTGACACAGGAAGCATTTATTGGTACACTTTTAAATTCTAAGGAAGTTACACCTCACCAGTGCCATCAATCAATAATATAAAACAAACTTACCATTTTACTTTAAACATTACAACTACTTCTGTGTAAAGTAAAAAACTATAAATAGTATTCATACCAGTTTATCTCCGAGTTAGTCTTTATCTGGATGGCTATTGCCAAACTCATTGACCCGATCTTAGGGGCAATTTTTTATCGTTTTTGGCATCTTTTAAGCAGCTTGTTCAGTCTTAACAATGCACTGGATACTGAAGTAAATGCAGCTACGTTTCAGCATGAATGTGACGTGAGTGTGTTTCGTTAACCAGAAGAAGTTTTATTGAACAAGTGTGTTTACTAAATTTAAAGCAAAATTGCCTGTGTTGATGATTATATACGAGAAGTGTATTGATTTGGTTATCAAACAAACAGAAAAGGTCTTGCATGTTTTTTGCCCCACCTTTGAACAAAAAATTCTCAGACAGCATTGAAAATCTGTGATTTTCCACAACAAACTGATTCCTAGGATCCCTGGTGGTAAATATGCTCAATACAGTGGTATTGCATCACTCAATGTACAGTACAATGTAGAAAGAATAAAATACTGTATTAAGAAACATTTTACTTTTGTATTTATTATTTTCCTGTTATACCCCCATGAGCAGCCATGGAAAATCATGATTGAGTGCTGCTCATGGTTTTTAAAATTGAAATGATTTAATCAGCATGGTGGCTTCAAAGCGACAAAGGTGTTTGACGGGATTTTAAAATAGTTTCTGGTGAGGAAATACCTTCTAATTTAAAATGTACTATAATGCATATGACTCTCTGGTAAGGCCACTACACTTCAATCTATATGCTGACAGAATGCAGCAACAAAAATCAGCCAAACAAAACTCATTTCAATACATGCACAATAAATAAAGCTACCTTAATAAAAATAAACTGACCCTAAACAGCTTCCAGATTTTGTCAGCAGTATCCTGCTTATTCCAGTTTCACAATGGTTTGGGACCTCATAACACTTACATTTGGCTGTTTTAGTCAGTTTAGACCCATTATTTATTTTTTCATGTCTACATGGAGTAATTTAACAGACTCAACAACTGTTTTTTTTTTGTTTGTTTTTTTAATTACAAAACTAACAGCTTAAGATGATTTTTTTTTTTTTTTTTTAACAAAACGTTTAGGTTAGGGCAGTGGTTCTCAATCGTGGTCTGCAGACCACTGGTGATCCGTCTGCTACCTTCAGGTGGTCCATGAAAGGTTACATAATTACAGAAAGGAAGCGGCAGCACAGTTTATAGACCTTAAATAGTTTTGAAGTGTCTAAATATATTCTTGCTCGGGAGCTCACGTGCACTCAACACAGCAGCTTGTAAAGTAAGGGATAACACACTACAGGTCGTGCGTTATGTTGCATTAACATACTGCTGTAGTTGGGTTGGAAGCACAAAGCAAAGCAACACAACGCACAAGCCCTGGAGTGTTATCCCGCTTATAAAACGGATACAATAAAAAATAGTGGTTTTATTTTTTAAAAAAGCAAACAATTTTATTATTCTCCTTCCGCTTTGGAGACAAAATAGTCCCTCAAACAAGGTTATATTTGTTGTAAACATTAAACTGGAGTTTTCCAAGATTTCCATTTATTGTAATTAATTAAAATGAATGAAGCCTCCGTGCTGGTCTCTATCGCTCCATAAACAGAGATGACATAGCCTGCAATGTTAGCATTGTTAGTGACCAAGCATTTAAAAATGCCAATAATTTTTTTTGTGGTGATAATGAAGATACAAAAAATGAGGCAAAGACCAAGTTCAGTATTCACGCATTACTACCGCTGACTTGGAGAAGCTAATACAAAAATAAATTATTGTCATTTTTAAATGCTTGGTCACCAAAAGGCTATCATTGCGGTTTATGTCAGCACTGTTTACGGAGCGATTGAGACCAGCACCGAGGCGAACATAACACAGTTGAATACTCTTGACCAGCCGAATTTTGCCGCACTGAAGTATTGTGGCAAAGTGGTTAACAGTGTGCAGGTGCAGGTGATCAATGAACAGACAGACCATTATAATCCAGGTGCAAAGTTGTTTAATGATTTGTATGTCCAGTGCCTGACGGCAAAACAAACGTAAACAATAAATTATGTTAAGTAATACAGCAGCGTGTATTACATAAATTGTAATTCCTGGGTTTGTCCCGAAATAATAGTCCCTTTTATTATACACCCACACAAAACACATACACAAGTCCGTTTAGTGCGTGAGTTAGTGCTCGTGGTGCAAATACAGTTTCTTCGCGGTACAAGTGCAGTGCTGTTCCGGGTTTGTGCTGGCCCTTGGCGACAGCTCCAGAACGTGTTAGCCGTATTATTATTATTATTATTATTATTATTATTATTATTATTATTATTATTTATTTCTTAGCAGACGCCCTTATCCAGGGCGACTTACAATTGTTACAAGATATCACATTATACATTATGTCACATTACATACCATTTATACAGTTGGGTGTTTACTGGAGCAATCTAGGTAAAGTACCTTGCTCAAGGGTACAACAGCAGTGTCCCCCACTGGGGATTGAACCCACAACCCTCCGGTCAAGAGTCCAGAGCCCTAACCACTACTCCACACTGCTGCCCTAATAATAACGACACAATTAGACAAACAAACAAAACACTCACGACATGAATACACAAATCCTCAGATCCTTCTGGGTTTTTTCATTAACCAAAACGAAGGAACAGATTACGTCGCTATTTAACCGTCACTTATGACCCCTTGTAAACGATTGCAGCCGCTCCTCCAATCCGCGGCTGCCACATTATTTCCCTTCCAGGTCAATGAGTTAATGTACCGAAGCTCCTCCACTTTTTTTAAATGACCGACTTCCTTTTAACCCTAGGAACGAAGTGTCAGGCTAAGCAGTCCAGGGTATTCTTTTCCCGTTACTTAGCGCCCTCACAGGTCGGGAGGGAGATTTACCCCAAGAATCATTGTTTTTTTGTCACAAGCATAAATTATCATAACAGACCATTTAGATTTTCAAGACAAACTGTTTTAAGTCGATTGACCATTTTATTTATGTTTCATCAAATCAATAAAAAACACCAGCTGCCAAAACATTTTTGTTTTCTTCGATTTCATTAAGTTGTTGACTTGCTAAATCTTTGTATCTCTTGCTTTTTATTTTTTCTTGTAATTCTAGCCACTTGTCCACTGTCATGCCTGACCAAAGGAATGTCACTCATTTTTTAAAACTTTAAAAGACTTCTCACAACAATGTGTATATTTATTGCAAGTTTAATATGTTTGTATTGATCATTTATTAATTGAACCGGGCTTCGGCAAAATAAGTTGTTTCGTGCATTATAGAGTTATATTGCACGGTAAAAAAACCCTCAACAGCCAATCGGCGTGCAGCATCCAAACATTCCATTTTATAAATAAAGATTATAGCTGGAGATTCGTAGCTCCGACTGTGCTGGTACCTCATGGATGTATTGCAATTTCACAGATTATGAATTCACATAAATCAATTTCTGCTGTAATTACCAATTTAAAAATACAATTTTTTTTTCTCCCTCTGTAAATTTGTGTTAATGAAAAGTAAACTAGAACCGTTCTTTAAAACACAAATTTTTAAATAACTGCTCACAGAAACAGACCCACCCATCGCATTAAAACAAATAAAGGTGTCTACGGTTATTCTTAGTATTATAGTGATTTTTTTATGTGCTTATTTTTCAGTCAGCTATATATTCGTGCTTATATTTCAGTCAGCTATTTATTCGTTGGTCCGCCGAGATAAAAAAAAAAATTCAGGTGGTCCACGAACAAATTACTGGGTTAGGGTATGCAGTGTTTGCGTATGCCTGCTAGTACCAGCACCTTTCATCAACACACCTGAATAACCAGACTAATTATAAAGCCGCAGTTATCCCTACCTAGGGCAGTCGGTAAGTCTTGTCATAACTTTTATGATTTATGTTGCCATATTAAAATTATTAAGGGATGTTAATATGAAATGTTTACATGCAGCAAAGTGTGTGATGAGCTCCCGAAAACGGCAACTTAATGCTGAAACTGACAAAGCTTTTTATTGTGCAAAAAAAAACTGGATTTGGTTCAATTTTATCTTGATTTTATCTAAATCATAACCGTTGCATCCCTACCAGTACCTGTATTTATATTGTGATTTTATTTTTCTCAGCACAGGGAAATAGACTAGCAATACTACATCTAAAAGTAGGTTTGAAATTGGATTTAGATACATTAACATTCCTTAATTTGTAAATAATGATTTAATGACCTTTTATAAAAACTGCTTTCCAGAAAACATAAACCAGTTGCTCTCAACCCTCTCTGCAGCCACAGTAAAACATGCAAAACTGTCTTTTTATAAATAGGTGGCACAGTGTATCACCCTGTGACTGTCGTTACACCACAAGGCCAGGTAGTAACACAGGCTTTGTCACCAGGCACAGTGCGCATCCAGAATACACAGGTGGGTTGCTAAAGTACACTTAATACATTTGACACTGGTATTGTGTGTGTGTGTGTGTGTGTGTGTGTGTGTGTGTGTGTGTGTATTGTACTGCAAGTATATTGTTTATTCTTGCAGTTGTGTTTTAGGGTTTACAATATTTTATATCTGTTTGTGTTATTTTGTGTTTTATGTAGTTGTGTTCTTCTGACTTAATTATCATTTCATGAACTGTTTTAACATATTGTCCTTTACTTTTGAAATTCTTGAATGAATTCAAGCTTTAGCTTGAATTATATACAGTGATACCACTGTTTAGTCAGTGTTCAAGGGAATAGAAACACAATTATTCCTATTATAAACCTCACAGATTGTCAGTCAGGTTAATATGAGCTTTAAAATCTTAAAGCAGCCCAACATGATCAGGAAAAAGGACATCAAATGTATTTTGTTTTTAGTTATCGTCTGTTATATCTTTATATAGCTCCAGCTCCAGTTAAATCAGGATCTGAGTATTTTGCATCATGAAGATATGTCCTCCAAAAACAAACGAGGAGTGCTGCCCAAGCAAGCCACCAATGTAATGAGATCCTGGCTGTTCCAGCACATTGGAGTAAGTATCACTGAAAAGTACCATTTTTTCTGTGTTTGACCTTGGTGCTGGATTGATGCACTCCAGGCTTTTCTTGGCATCTCCTCATATGAGCTAGAAGTAGCAGTAATGCAAGCTACCTTACACTTCCTCAACAATGGTCTTGGACATTACCATTAATTAACCACCCTCTAGGGCAGTGGACAGCAATTAAATCTGACGGTGGGTCAAATGACCCGCGGGCAGCCGCAGAGCGGGTCACTTGCAATACCCACCCCCCCCCCCTCCCATCCAAAAAATGTGTTGCATGGCACACGGCATACCAGCTCGTCAATAAAAAAAAAAAAGCTGGTGAAGCCGGTTGAAAACAAACCAAAATGAAAAAAGAAGTAACAATTGTGATAGTATGTCTTTGTAACCTCCAAATAAATATTGGTAAAAATAATATAGTATCTGTGTTGTTTCTATTAAGAGACAGTTTAGTTTAGTTTAGTTCAACATTCCGATATATGTTGTAAGTGAAACTGACTCCTATGATGACAGACTTTATTGTACAGCTGAAAGACAATTTCAGTGCTCGCTTTGACAACTTCAGCATTCCCAGGCACATAATCGTTTTTGTCCGTGATTCGTTTTCAATCAACCCCGATGGTGATTTCTCGTCCCATGCGAAGCAAGTGTTCCCGCAATCGATGAAGCAGCTCTGCAACTAGAACTAGTAGTAAATTTGCAGGCATCATTATTGCTGAAAACTGAATTGAAAAAGAAGCTGGCTCTTTATGATGTCCATGTTTGGATCCACATGCGAAGTGGCTTATTTCACAATTAATGCAATATTAAAAAGAGATGCACGAAACAGGCTGACACAAGAATCTTTGGAGGACTGCCTACATATCGCCATCATGTCTATCACACCTGGTGTTCTAAAGCGGATCGCAGAAGGAAAGTGCCATTTTTCTCATTAAATTTGTCATAACACAATGAAGCATTTAAAATAAAAATGTATGCTACTTTTGAATTGTGTTTTATGTTATTCTGCGTTCCTGTCTATCATATGAGGATTCCAGTACCATAGTGAGGCATAAATGTATCACAATCAGCAAGTACTGTCCTTTGGAATCGATATTGCAAAACACTCAATTTTCTGCTTACTTGCAAGAAATATATGAAGGTCATATGGGGAATCCCCCATGACAGCCCCCTTGCGGTAATATTAAAATGAAGTTCCGCTCTCGCTCAGCCCTTGATACAGCCTGCCAAGGAGGCATCCGCCATTTGCTGACCACTGCTCTAGGGCATGTGCAATGGTTTTTCAGTACTGCAGCTCTCCCATCATTGGTCTCTTTGAGAAACTGCCAAGAAGTAGTAGCAGTTGTGATATTCATGTTCTTATTTCCCCTTTATGGTACCTGATCACTGGGAATCAAAGTACATGTGTTAGATGGGAGCAATAATGACTGGAAGACCGATTGGGAACAATAGCCAAAGCTTTTGTTTAATGGCAGGGATGTCTTTTATTTAGCACTGCCCCCTGCCAGAAATACTAGTCTATATTTACTTGTATGTATTTACCATAGCATAAGAAAATACGCTGTAATAAATAATGTGTAAAAATAATATGCTTCTCCCTTTGTCCATTTGTGAACTATTATTTATAGCAATCCCTTGCGGGGGAATGCCTTATGTATGCCACACCTAAAGTACATCACAGAATATGGAAGCGCATATCCATCTATTTGTACATGTTAATACTATAGTTGTAGGTTACAGTGCTCTACTTTTTCATGGTGCTGATTGCTCTAATTTTGTATACATTTTCTAGCTGTGCTATATTTGAAATACCCAAATTAAAGTTTAAAAAAACAAGATACAAATGATTTTCAACACAAGAAAGGGGGAGGGGGCATGGTAATGTTGCTTGTGCTATTAAATGAAAAGAAAGCACTCTAATGAACACAGACGGCTGGAGGTGATCAAGGTTTTTTATTTTTTTTAATGAATCACAGAGTGTTGCTATTCAAAGTTGAAAAACCCATCAGCTCACTCATATGACTGACATGGCCAAATAAACTTGCTCTGGAAATAATAAAGGGAAAATCTTACATTAACAATCAATGGGTATCAAAACATAATTTTCCTAGCTCGACAGTAATATTACATCAAACATTTGAAGGGATTCAACCTTGTTTCAGAAATTGAGAATTTATAAGTCAGTTCTGAAATTGTAATACTATTGGAATGCAATGATTCTGTGGGGGTGGGGGGGCATTGCCTTATGTTTTTAAATGATGTCAGCTTTATATACCCTCTATAACCCACAATATGTTAGGGTTAAAAGTGTTGTGCTGTTAAGCTCCTTAAAAAATGAAACCTTCAGTGTTATAAATCTATTCTTATCATTGCAAAAAACGACATTTAAGATAAATTTAAGTTTGCGACACAAACCCACAAAACTATGGAAATTGGGGTTACGCTTTTACACTACAGCAATCTTAACTAAGACGTGTTCTATCTAGGCATTGCAGCATAGACAAGGAAAGTGTGGAGTCCCGTCCCGCCCCCCCCCCCCCAGGCTAAAAGAATTGAATCTATTCAGTCTTGAACAAAGAAGACTACGCGGCGATCTGATTCAAGCATTCAAAATTCTGTTGGCCTGAAAAAAGAAACAAGGACCAGGGGTCGCAAATGCAGATTAGATAAAGGGGCATTCAGAACAGAACATAGGAGGCACTTTTTATCGAGAATTGTGAGGGTCTGGAACCAACTCCCCAGTAATGTTGTTGAAGCTGACACCCTGGGATCTATGTGTTTATTCAGACTTTACTGTGTGCATTTCATACATTTTTGTAAATCCTCCATAAAATGAACATTGTTAAAACATATTAATCTGTAGTGTTTTTGATGTGTGGTCTGGTAGTTCTATCTTGACAGTTGGATGTCTGTTTAGTCAATGTGCCACAACCTCAGCACTAAATAACTTTACAGAAAGACTACCCTAGGATAACTAACTAAATAAGTTCAGTGACTTATTGTGCCTTTCCTAGACCTGTATACAGGTATGGAGTGTTGGGTTACTGATTTTGCCAACACTATGCATGGCCATTTGTTCTGAGATGCTATTATTACATGCAGTGGATGTGGTAACTGTTTTTGTTACCAACTCCATTCAAAACTAGGGTGGTTTTATATGTTACTGATCAACCTTGTTTATAAGAAAATTTACATTTTTTTGCAGCACCCTTATCCAACAGAAGATGAGAAGAAGCAGATTGCTACCCAGACTAATTTGACACTACTTCAAGTTAATAACTGGTAAGAAAACATAAATATCCATTAAAAAAAAACATGTTTGTGATGTTGTTTAACTCCAAGAACAGCAGTTCCCTTTCAAGTAGGGATTATTAACCATTACAAAATGGGTGTTCCCCTTTAACCCTTAGCGGTCCATTTATTCAGCGCGTCTCAGGCAAAAGTATTTTTAAAAGTATTTTTTTTTCACAGTAAAACAGGTTTAAATGACACTACATATCAACAGGACATTCCGTACTGCATCTCCAGCCCTGCCCCACCCCTTTTTCGCTGTACTTTTCACATACCTCTACATAGTAGTGCATACCAATAAATCATCTCCCGATCACTCGTTTTATCACCAAACTCCTCAATAATGAGATCCAAGTCATTATTTTATTATTATAACATCTAAAAAAAGCTCTGCAAATGTCTGTGATATTCTTTGAGCGCTGGATGCAGAAGCAGCTATCTTGCTTGTTATGTCCATGTTATCTATGTGGTGTCAGGGCTATCTGTATTATTGAGATACACCCTTTTTTTCTGGCTTCTCTCGGCTCCTATCGGTCTCACTTGGCCATTGAATGGTTTTCTCGGCTTTATCCGGAGGAAAAACGACTAGAGATCTGTTTTTTACGTCTTTTTGATGATGTCGGACAGGGTCCGACATTGGACCGGAAAGGGAAAATTACAATGTCAGACCAGGTTCGACATAGGACCGCAAAAGGTTAAGACACCAGAACCTGAAAACTTAATACCAACGACACTTGTCAGAGGACCATGACGTAGCACTCCTCCGCCCCTGCGAGCATAAAGCCACTACTCACCCTGACAGTATCGCCATTTTCCTTTTCAGCCTAACCTGATTAACATCAGAGAGTTGATAAGTATATCCTCCTGTATATTTTCACGCTCTTTTAGCATTTGCTTAAAAAGTGAGGAATTATTTACTGAATCGGTAAAATAATTTTGTATTATTTCTAGCCGAGTTTCTGTTTTCTGTATTTTCAACTAGCACTGGTTAAGTCTCTCCACGGCCTTCTGTGCCGTGGGAAGCCTGCGGCTTTATTGCTGTCCTTCCTGGAATCTTAGCGCACCAAGTCGCCGACTTGTTCAGCTGAATTTTATATATTAAGAATATTATTGTAAGAATATTATTGTTAATAATGGTTAATTATTAAAATTACAGTATTTTACCATGTGTTTCACTTTGTGTTAGCTATCGGTTGTATTATATACTGTGTTTCATTTTTCTTACAGGAAGGTATTGAAACCCGAGCAGCTACTGTGGGTGTGTCTGCTTTAGCAGCTCGCTGCTGTTTTAGTGCAGCTATCCAGCAGCACTATCACAAAGGCATGTTTGCAAGCAGGCTGTTTCTTGTCTCGCGTTCTGCTGACTAGAAACAAGCCAGTGGCTTTGTGCATCCCTGTTACTCGCCACAAACAGTAACTGCAACCTGTCGCCCGATCCTAAGGGACCGAGGTTACTGTTTCGGTGCAGGCTACTGCTAGTCTCGTGTTTGTACTGACTAGTAGTTTAGCCAGTGGATGACTTGTAGGTGGGCACGTGTCACTAGCAGTAACTGCGATTATCGGCCCCATTCTTGCTTGCGAGTTCAAGCTTACTGCTTCGGTACCAAATGTTGATACAAAGTGCGTCGAGTGGGTACAGAGTGTCAATACCAAGGCCCCGTGTCGGTACCAAGGCCCTGTGTCGGCTCTGAGTGCCCTGTGTCAGTACCGAGTACCATGTCAGTACCGAGTGTCGGTACTGTTCCGAGCACATAAAGTGTCAATACTACACTGTGTGGTCTGTACACTGTTTGTTGTGAACACAGCACTGTCACAATGTCTGGGTTCCATACATGAGTCTCTTGAAAGGCTAAACTGCTACAAGTGACGGACACGATAAATGTACTGTCTGTCTGGGTCCCCAGCATGCACATAGGGCCTTGACTTTTGTCACCTTTTGTGATTTGTGTGCTCCCTTCTCCAAGAGTACACTGGAGAATCAGGTAGCATGTAACTCAAGGGGGAGTTCCTCCATGCCTGCGCTACATTCAGCCTCATCAATGAGTGAGGTTGGACCCTCCTCCCGGGGCTGTGTGCCAAGACGGGGGAGGAGCAACGCTAGAAAGAGTAGAGCTGAGAAACGTAGTTCCTCCTCTTGTTCCTCTTCACCTTCCCCTCCTCCAAAACGGAGAAAGAAGAAAAGCCGTCACTCACGTTCGGGAAACAGGTGATTCTAACTGAGCTGCTGCAAGAGCGCTCAGTCCCACCAGTAATATGCTATAGATCGCCAAATTCAGACGCAGAGCAAAATAATCTGTTATACAATGACATTAGAAATGCGTGTAGAAAAGGAGAAGCCATACTAATGGAGGATTTCAACTTCCTCCATATACATAAGAACATAAGAACATAAGAAAGTTTACAAACGAGAGGAGGCCATTCAGCCCATCTTGCTCGTTTGGTTGTTAGTAGCTTATTGATCCCAGAATCTCATCAAGCAGCTTCTTGAAGGATCCCAGGGTGTCAGCTTCAACAACATTACTGGAGAATTGGTTCCAGACCCTCACAATTCTCTGTAAGAAAGTGCCTCCTATTTTCTGTTCTGAATGCCCCTTTATCTAATCTCCATTTATGACCCTTGTTTTCTTTTTTCAAGTCAAAGTCGTCCCCCGGGTTGACATTGTCTATACCTTTTAGGATTTTGAATGTTTGAATCAGATCGCCGCGTAGTCTTCTTTGTTCAAGACTGAATAGATTCAATTCTTTTAGCCTGTCTGCATACGACATGCCTTTTAAACCTGGTATAATTCTGGTCGCTCTTCTTTGCACTCTTTCTAGAGCAGCAATATCCTTTTTGTAACGAGGTGACCAGAACTGAACACAATATTCTAGGTGAGGTCTTACTAATGCATTGTAGAGTTTTAACATTACTTCCCTTGATTTTAAATTCAACACTTCTCACAATATATCTGAGCATCTTGTTAGCCTTTTTTATAGCTTCCCCACATTGTCTAGATGAAGACATTTCTGAGTCAACATAAACTCCTAGGTCTTTTTCATAGTTCCCTTCTTCAATTTCACTATCTCCCATATGATATTTATAATGCACATTTTTATTGCCCGCATGCACTTTTCTCTATTAAATTTCATTTGCCATGTGTCTGCCCAATTCTGAATGCTGTCTAGATCATTTTGAATGACCTTTGCTGCTTCAACAGTGTCTGCCACTCCTCCTATTTTTGTGTCGTCTGCAAATTTAACAAGTTTGCTTACTATATCAGAGTCTAAATCATTAATGTAGATTAGGAATAGCAGAGGACCTAATACTCCACTGGTTACCTTGCTCCATTTTGAGGTTTCTCCTCTAATCAGTACTTTCTGTTTTCTACCTGTTAACCACTCCCTAATCCATGTGCATGCATTTCCTTGAATCCCTACTGCGTTCAGTTTCAGAATTATGCGGGACTTTGTCAAAAGCTTTCTGGAAATCTGAATAGACCATGTCGTATGCTTTGCAGTTATCCATTTTCAATGTTGCATCCTCAAAAAAGTCAAGTAGGTTAGTTAGACATGATCTCCCTTTCCTAAAACCATGCTGGCTGTCTCCCAGGATATTGTTACCATATAGGTAATTTTCCATTTTGGATCTTATTATAGTTTCCATAAGTTTACATATAATAGAAGTCAGGCATATTGGTCTGTAGTTACCTGGTTCGGTTTTGTCTCCCTTTTTGTGGATCGGTATTACGTTTGCTATTTTCCAGTCTGTCGGTACAACCCCTGTGTCAAGAGACTGTTGCATGATCTTGGTTAGCGGTTTGTAAATAACTTCTTTCATTTCTTTGAGTACTATTGGGAGGATCCCGTCTGGCCCAGGGGATTTGTTTATTTTAAGAGCTCCTAGTCCCTTTAACACTTCTGCCTCTGTTATGCTAAAGTTATTTAAAATTGGATAGGAACAGGTCGACATGTGGGGCATGTTGTCCGTGTCCTCCTTTGTAAAAACCTGTGAAAAGTAATCATTTAATATATTTGCTATTTTTTTTTCTTCATCTATGATTTTGCCATTTGTGTCTCTTAGACATTTAACCTCCTCTTTTGAATGTTCTCTTGCTGTTATAATATTGGAAAAACATTTTGGAATTGGTTTTAGCCCCCTTAGCAATATTGATTTCTATCTCTCTCTTGGCCTTTCTAACTTCCTTTTTGACTTGTGTTTGCAGTTCCAAGTACTCTTTCTGTGTGCTTTGTTTTTGGTCCCTTTTAAACGCTCTGTAAAGTGCCTTTTTTTCGCTGAATATTTTTTTTAATTGATCTATTAAACCATTTTGGCCATTTTGTTTTAGATTTAGATTTGTCTACTTTTGGGATGTAATTGTTTTGCGCATCTAGTATTACATTTTTAAAAAACAGCCATCCTTTTTCTGTGGATCTTCTCTCTATTTTACTCCAATCTACTTCTGTTAATCTCTGTTTCATACCTTCATAGTTTGCTTTTCTAAAATTGTAAACCTTAGCTTTAGTCATTACTTTTGGGGTTTTAACCCTTTGTGGTCCATTGTCGGACAGGGTCCGACATTGCTATTATTCCTCACAGGTCCTTTGTCGGACTGGGTCCGACATCATTATAGCAACGCAATATACGGGTGTTTAGTCGTTTTTTCTCCGGAAAAAGCCGAGAAAACCATTCAATTGCCGAGTGGGAGCGACAGGAGCCGAGACAAGTCGGAAAAAAAAATAAATAAATAAATAAAGGCGTATCTCATGAATAGTCATACATGGTATCTGGTATCAGATAACTGGGCGGGTTGTAAGTAAACAAGTTGGCTGACTGAATCAGCGCACAGAAAACACAGACATTTGCAGAGCTTTTTTGAGATGTTATAGTAATAAAATAATGACTTGGATCGCATTATTGAGGAGTTTGGTGATAAAACGAGTGATCAGGAGATGATCGATCGGTATGTACGACTATTATTATTATTATTATTATTTATTTCTTACATAGGTGAAAGCGATAGCGAACGAAAGGGTGGGGCGGGGCTGGAGATGCCTAGTGAGTGCTTTGTTGATATGCAGGGCCATTTAAACCCGTTTGACTGTGAAAAAAAATACTTTTAAACAGCGCGTATAAAATTAACTGCGCGTGTGAAAATTAATTAGACCTGGCGTGCCTGACGCGCAGTTAATAAATGGACTGCAAAGGGTTAAAAAATATTTCAAATGGGACCATGTTGTGGTCTGAGTTTGCCAATGGCTCTCTGACCTCGGTTTTAGTTATTCTGTCTTCATTATTTGAAAAGACTAAATCAAGGCATGCCTCCCCTCTAGTCGGTGCCTTGACAAATTGCGTTAGGAAGCAGTCATTTGTCATTTCCACCATTTCAATTTCGTCCGTCGTGCCCCCCATTGGGTTTTCCCATTTTATACAGGGGAAGTTGAAATCCCCCATTAGTATGGCTTCTCCTTTTCTACACGCATTTCGAATGTCATTGTATACAATGGGAAAACCCGGTGGAGAGCACGATGGACGAAATTGAAATGGTGGAAATGACTAATGACTGCTTCCTAACGCAATTTGTCAAGGCACCGACTAGAGGGGAGGCATGCCTTGATTTAGGCTTTTCAAATAATGAAGACAGAATAACTAAAACAGAGGTCAGAGAGCCATTGGCAAACTCAGACCACAACATGGTCTCATTTGAAGTGATTTTCAAAACCCCAAAAGTAATGACTAAAGCTAAGGTTTACAATTTTAGAAAAGCAAACTATGAAGGTATGAAACAGAGACTAACAGAAGTAGATTGGAGTAAAATAGAGAAAACATCCACAGAAAAAGGATGGCTGTTTTTTAAAAATGTAGTACTAGAGGCCTAAAACAATTACATTCCAAAAGTAGACAAATCTAAATCTAAAACAAAATGGCCAAAATGGTTTAATAGATCAATTAAAAAAATATTCAGCTAAAAGCACTTTACCGAGCGTTTTAAAGGGACCAAAAACAAAGTACACAGAAAGAGTACTTGGAACTGTAAACACAAGTCAAAAAGGAAGGTAGAAAGGCCAAGAGAGAGATATAAATCAATATTGCTAAGGGGGCTGTGGCAGGGCAGGGCCCTGCCTGTAAATAATAATATTATTGTTGTGTGGTGATTTGGTGGTGGTTGACAGGGATGGGGTTAATTTCCTATCCCTGCCAAAATACATGTGAGAATGTGTGGCTAGATCTAATTGACTAATTGTTAATTAGGCTCCAGCCACATGGTATAAAAAAGGGGGAAATCCTTTGTTTGGTGGGAGTTTGGGGTGAGTGAACAGTGCCTTGCTACATTTGTTTGGTGTGACAAAGTTCAGTGAAGGCTCTGCCCAGCCAGAACAGTTTTGTTTAAACTTTTTGTTTTGTCCCTTGTGCCAGTTATTTTGTAAGTGTTTATTGTGTGCGAGATTTGTTTTTGTTTGACCTTTTGTTTTTGCTCTGTGAGCAGTGTTTTGTTCAAGTTTTTGATTTACTTTTGTTTATTAAACTGCGCAGAAGGGCTTAGCTGCAGTTTCCTGGTCTCTGAGTCTCTATGCCTGCCTATTTAACATCTGGGCCCGCAAGGCTACCCTTTCACAGGGGCTAAAACCAATTCCAAAATGTTTTTCCAATATTATAACAGCAAGAGAACATTCAAAGAGTAGGTTAAATGTCTAGAGACACAAATGGCAATATCATAGACGAAAAAAAAAAAAATACCAAATATATTAAATGATTTACTTTTCACAGGTTTTTACACAGGAGGACATGGACAACATGCCCCACATGTCGACCTGTTCCTATCCAGTTTTAAATAACTTTAGCATAACAGAGGCAGAAGTGTTAAAGGGACTTGGAGCTCTTAAAATAAACAAATCCCCTGGGACGGATGAGATCCTCCTAATAGTACTCAAAGAAATGAAAGAAGTTATTTACAAACCGCTAACCAAGATCATGCAACAGTCTCTTGACACAGGGGTTGTACCGACAGACTGGAAAATTGCAAACGTAATACCGATCCACAAAAAGGGAGACAAAACCGAACCAGGTAACTACAGACCAATATGCCTGACTTCTATTATATGTAAACTTATGGAAACTATAATAAGATCCAAAATGGAAAGTTACCTATATGGGAACAATATCCTGGGAGACAGTCAGCATGGTTTTAGGAAAGGGAGATCGTGTCTAACTAACCTGCTTGATTTTTTTGAGGATGCAACATTGACAATGGATAATTACAAAGCATACGACATGGTTTATTTAGATTTCCAGAAAGCTTTCTACAAAGTCCCGCATAAAAGATTAATTCTCAAACTGAATGCAGTAGGGATTCAAGGAAATGCATGCACATGGATTAGGGAGTGGTTAACATGTAGAAAACAGAAAGTACTGATTAGAGGAGAAACCTAAAAATGGAGCGAGATAACCAGTGGAGTATTAGGTCCTCTGCTATTCCTAATCTACATTAATGATTTAGATTCTGGTATAGTAAGCAAACTTGTTAAATTTGCAGACGACAAAAAAATAGGAGGAGTGGCAAACACTGTTGCAGCAGCAAAGGTCATTCAAAGTGATCTAGACAGTATTCAGAACTGGGCAGACACATGGCAAATTACATTTAATAGACAAAAGTGTAAAGTATTGCATGCAGGCAATAAAAATGTGCATTATAAATATCATATGGGAGATAGTGAAATTGAAGAAGGATCTATGAAAAAGACCTGTCTTCATCTAGACAATGTGGGGAAGCTGTAAAAAAGGCCAACAAGATGCTCGGATATATTGTGAGAAGTGTTGAATTTAAATCAAAGGAAGTAATGTTAAAACTGTCCATTGCATTAGTAAGACCTCGCCTAGAATATTGTGTTCAGTTACTTGTTACAAAAAGGATATTGCTGCTCTAGAAGGAGTGCAAAGAAGAGCAACCAGAATTATGCCGGGTTTAAAAGGCATGTTGTATGCAGACAGGCTAAAAGAATTGAATCTATTCAGTCTTGAACAAAGAAGACTACACGGTGATCTGATTCAAGCATTCAAAATCCTAAGATATTGACAATGTTGACCCAGGGGACTTTTTTGACCTAAAAAAAGAAACAAGGACCATGGGTCACAAATGGAGATTAGATAAAGGGGCATTCAGAACAGAAAATAGAAGGCACTTTTTTACAGAGAATTGTGAGGGTCTGGAACCAACTCCCGAGTAATGATGTTGAAGCCGACACCCTGGGATCCTTCAAGAAGCTGATTGATGAGATTCTGGGATCAATAAGCTACTAACAACCAAACGAGCAAGATGGGCTGAATGGCCTCCTCTCGTTTTGTAAACTTTCTTATGTTCTTAAATAATTACATTAAGTAACAGGAAAATATCATATGTAATATAAATATAAAAGGGATCATAAGAATGCAGCATGTTGATAAATTGATGGGTTTAACAAACAGTTATCCAGATTATAGCAATTCATATAGATTTGGAATCAGATTGACATAATTACATAAGATTGATGTTAGTATTAGAGATAATTGAATAAATGCACCTAATTTTTCATTAATTCCTTCAGGTTGTACTGTTTTGAGATAGAAAATCAATTTTGCTTCACATTGAAGTAATTTTTGGTTTAAACCACCCCGATGTTGAGTTAATCTTTGTATACCACAGAATTTTAACTCTGAAATGACATTTTGCAGAGAGTGATTTGTCTCTGCAAAATGTCTAGCCAAAAGCAAATGTATGTCTTTTCTACGGATGGCACTTTTATGTTCATTGATGCGAACTCGTAGTTGTCTATTGGTTTTGCCAACATATTGTAAGTTGCAAGGGCAAGAGATTAAATAAACAACAAAATCAGATGTACAAGTAATGACTTGGGGAATCTTATATTCTTTGTTAGTAACATGACTTTTGGTTTTAATAGCATTATCACAAGCTGCGCATTTCCGACATGGAAAGAATCTGTTATTACTGTACCCCAGTTTAGATTTTTAGCTGTATCTTTAAATGAATCAGCATGAACTATATCCTGCATGTTTCTACCTCTATAATGTGTAAATAGGGGCATATCTTGAAATATTTTACTGCCAATAGTTGATAGAATGTGCCAGTGTTTTCTAATAATATTTTTAATCTCAAAAGTCATGCAACAAATAGAAGATAATTCTTTGTTCTTTTTCACGTGAGGATTTGTTTCTACGTTATGAACTTTAAAGAGAGCATTATCTAACCAATCTCTTGGGTAGTTCCTAGATAAGAATTTGTCATACATTTTACCAACTTCAATGTAAAAATCTTCAGCTTTAAAGCAAATACATTTAAGTCGCATAAATTGACTATAGGGGAGTCCCCTTTTTAATGGTACAGAATGAAAACTGGAGGCATATAGAATACTATTTTTGTCAGTTGGTTTGGTATAGAGGATGGTATACAAGGATCCCTCATCGAGGCGTACACTAGTATCGAGAAAGCTAACCTTATGTTTATCATATTCCAAAGTAAAATTATCAGATGAAATCAAACCATTCAAATAAGCAGCACAAGCTTTGAGTTCTATTTCTGTGCCAGACCAGAACAAAAAAATGTCGTCAATATATCGTTTCCACATAATGGTGTTCTCTATGAAAGGATTATGTCCAAATATATTGTTGTGTTCCAGGAATCCCATAAAGAGAAGAAAGTAGTTTTTAGTGAGGACCATATGTGCCATCTCAAGTAAAAATATAGTAGGTGTCTGGATGTCATTTCTGTTATCAAGATAGAATTTAAGAGCATTGAGAATATCACTATGTGGAATATTGGTATATAGACTTACAACATCAAGTTTAGCAAGAATTATATTTTCATTAGGTAACCTTACATTTGATAATTGACTTATAAAGTCACCCGTGTCCCTAAGATATGATGGCAATTCAATAACCAAGGGTCTCATAAAGGAATCTTATAATTAGAGAGGGGTTCAATAAAAGAACCAATACCAGAGAAAATGGGACGGCCTGGTGGATTGTCCAATGATTTATGGACCTTAGGTAATTTATATATATATATATATATATATATATATATATATATATATATATATATATATATATATATATATATATATATACAGTGCCTTGCAAAAGTATTCAGACCCCTGACCAATTCTCTCATATTACTGAATTACAAATGGTACATTGAAATTTCGTTCTGTTTGATATTTTATTTTAAAACACTGAAACTCAAAATCAATTATTGTAAGGTGACATTGGTTTTATGTTGGGAAATATTTTTAAGAAAAATAAAAAACTGAAATATCTTGCTTGCATAAGTATTCAACCCCCACACATTAATATTTGGTAGAGCCACCTTTCGCTGCAATAACAGCTTTAAGTCTTTTGGGGTAAGTATGTACCAGCTTTGCGCCACACATAGCGCTTTGAGTTTTGGCCAAAAAGCTCTATCTTGGTCTCATCTGACCACAAAACCTTTTCCCACATCGCAGCTGGGTCACTCTCATGCTTTCTGGCAAACTCCAGACGTGCTTTCAGATGGTACTTTTTGAGTAACGGCTTCTTTCTTGCCACCCTCCCATACAGGCCAGTGTTATGCAGAGCTCTTGATATGGTTGACTGGTGCACCATTACTCCACTCCCAGCCACTGAACTCTGTAGCTCCTTCAAAGTGATTGTTGGCCTCTCTGTGGCTTCTCTCACAAGTCTCCTTCTTGTTTGAGCGCTGAGTTTTGAGGGACAGCCTTTTCTTGGCAGTGCCTGGATGGTGTGATGCAGCTTCCACTTCCTGATTTATTGATCCAACTGTGCTCACTGGGATATCCAAACACTTGGATATTATTTTGTACCCTTTCCCTAATCTATGCATTTGTATTACTTTATCTCTAACTTCTGTAGAATGCTCTTTGGTCTTCATTTTCCTTCAGATTCACAGCCTGACCAATGATCCTTCAACAGTGGGGTTTTTATCCAGAAAATGTGACAGCAACTTTAATGGTTCACAAGTGGAGGCCAATGGTAAGGTAATTGTGTCCTCGTTAGGGCAATTTCTTTGATCGGTGTAAACTGGGAGCTTCCACAGCACAGGGGTTGAATACTTATGCAAGCAACATATTTCAGTTTATTTTTGTTAAAAATATTTCCCAACATAAAACCAATGTCACCTTACAATAAATTGATTTAGAGTTTCAGTGTTTTAAAGTAAAATATCAAACAGAACGAAATTTCAATGTACCATTTGTAATTCAGTAATATGAGAGAATTGGTCAGGGGTCTGAATACTTTTGCAAGGCACTATATATATATATATATATATATATATATATATATTGTGGCAATGTGCCCCGCCCCTGTGTGCATTTGTGTGTTATATGTTGTATGTTGCGTGCGTGTGTTAATGTTGGTGTATAGAGATTGGTACATGGGATATAAACGGGTCTGTGTTTCACGTGTATTTAAAAATGTAGATTTATATTTAGGCACGAGGAGGGCACAAATCACTTCACGTGCTGGTAAAATGTAATGTGTGGTCACAGGAGTACACTTAACTAATTCACGTGCTGGGATTCAAGTGAGTAATTAATTAGTAATTGAATCCCAGCACAACAGTATATATGATGCACATTTCTGTCACTCGGGGTTGGGTGTTCAGGGCGAAAGAATGGGAGAGAGAGTAGGTAAAAATAATAACAAGAATAATAAGTAGTGTTTCTCACCGTGTTTGTTCGTCCCTGTTTGTTAGTGTCTGTCCGTTTTGTTTGTCTCTTTATTTTGGTTACCAGTGCCATGCCCTGTGTTTTTGTGTTCCAACCTTTTATTTTCTGTTCTGTTCTGTTTAATTATTAAATGCTGAGCGCAATCACGCGCCCAGCTTCACCAAACCACATCTCTCTGTTTATTTATTTCCTGGCTCTGGTCTGACACCACCCACTCCGGCCGTCTTTGTGACAATAATATATAGGCTTTATAGGATAATCACATGTTAAATACTTCTGAACACCTTCTGGAATATATCCCAATTCATGTGCTGATAGTAAAAAACGATCAATGTCCATTTTAAAAACAGTAGTGGGATCACCAACCAATTTCTTATAAAAATTAGTATCGGATAATTGGCGTTTTACTTCTGTGTTATTGGAATCTTTAGACAATAAGACAAGGCCACCCACCTTATCTGCTGGTTTACAATCACTTTATCATTACATTTGATGTTCTTCAATGCATCAAGTTCATCATGACTGCAGTTAAGTATTTTAGTTTTGTTCGTTAATAGCAGAGTGTCAACATCTCTTTCAACCAATCTACAGTATGTTTCAATGGCTGCATTATTTACTTATGGGCAAAATGTACTCTTTGTTTAAAAGATGTAAAAGTTCTGGGGACAGTTGTATCAATGGGTCCATTATGTCTGTTATAGAAATATTTTAATTTCAATGAACATCAAAACTTAAAGTTCTGCCTTAAGTTTGAATGGATTAGTCAACATGGTTGGAACATATGAGAGTCCTTTATTCAAAAGGGATTGCTGAGAATCCATAAGAGCCTGACCACTTAAATTGAAAATAAAGTTGTTTTTCTCGTTCTGTTCCGATATTTCTGGTTGTATTGTCCTCTTTGTGTGTCCCGTGCCTCGTTTTCCCGTCCGCACTTTCTTTCCCGCATGGGTTATCAACGAGGAATAGCACCATCCGTGTTGCTTTGGGGTAGTGAATTGAATCAGTGGGAGGTGCTGGATCCTGAGGTAGTAAAGTTGTGGTCAAAAAAACACACAGGTTTCTTGGGTTTATATCTATCAATTCCTTTTCCAGACAGCCATAGGTCTACTTGACCATCTCAATAATCAATTGTATCTCTTTTATATGTGTTGATCTTTTTCTTTTGAAGACCAGAAATGTTACATTTATTGTTTGGCATGCTGAAAAGTGCTTTACCATAATCTTCAGATAATAGTGGGTTATCCAAAACATCGGCTTGCTGTTTGGATAGTTTAGGAAGATCAATATATCTTAAAAATGTATCGGTATCTTCTTGATTATTTTCATGGTCTGGAGTATATAAATTACTGTAAAATATTTTAAATGTTTCGTTTATGTCCTTTTGACCATGAACCGTATCCCCTGTTTGATCTTTAATAACTGGAATCAGCGATTTTTCTTAATTTCTTTTAAGTTGATTTGATAATAACCATCCTGTTTTATCACCAAATTTAAAATTCTTCTGCCTCAATCTTAACATTATAATTTAGTTTTTTCAGAAATTATATTGAGTTCATATTTAAAAGTTTTGTATGATTCTTTTCAGTAGGTGACTGACAGAATAGAAGATTGTATGTCTTTATTTTATTTTCTAACTGCTCTACTTTTTTTTTTTTCTTAAGGGAAGAATATGAAATAATACTTCCTCTTAAAACTACCATAGCAGTCTCCCAGAGCAAGGTTGGTGAAATTTCTGGGGAGTCATTGAATTCTAAAAAGGAGGCACATTCTTTATGAGAAAGAATAAAATTGTTTGTCCTTTAAGTAGTGAGATATTGAAACGCCACCGAGAGGGAGTACGTGGAGTATTAAATGCTAGTTAAAGCTGACCGGGGTATGATCAGAGATAGTGAGTTTCAATGTTGGGGTTAGAAATTCTAGTACAGAATCGAGTTATTTGTCAAAAAATAATCAGTAAGTGAAAAAGATTTATGACGAGGAGAGAAATAAGAATATTCCCTATTTAGAGGATTATGTAGACGCCATATATCTCCAAGCCCTAAATCTTTCATGTACTGCTTTAATGTTTCAGAAGATTGTAATGGTTTAAAATTAGGTGCTACATTTGAAATATCCAGATTTGGATTAAATGTTGTATTATAATCGCCACCAGTGACTACTGTAGATTCTGGAAATTGAGTTAATTCGGAAACAAGCTGGGGAGTCATTATTGGGGCCATAAAGATTGGCAACTGTAATATTTTCTGTTCCAATTGTGCCATTTAATTGTTATGTAACAACCCTCTGGGTCTGCAACCACAGCTGTCTTTCTAAAGGGTATGTTTTTATTGATAAGAATAGCTACCCCCCTTTTTTTGGAGTTACAAGGCAAAGTAGATCTGGTGTGCAGCCTCTGTAAGATGTGTTTCCTGTAATAAACATATATCTGCCTTCATCCTATTAAGAGCATTGAGGGTCTTTGTCCTTTTAGTTGGTGAGCTAATGCCACGAATGTTCCAAGAAACAAAATTTATGGTTTGCAGCATAATTAAAAAATAAAGGATCTAAAAAGAGTACAGGCAGTTAAATCTGTCAAATATATGTAACTCAAAACAAATGCCATAATCGAGCCAATACAATGCAAGGGATGTATTAAAAATAATATATAAATACAGTGTAACAGAACACAAACAGAAAAATATAAAGAAAAAAAATATATATATAGTTTTGATAACCATTATATTCAAATGCAGAGAACTACGGATATATATATATAATATAAATATAAATATTATAATAATAATAATAATAATAATAATAATAATAATAATAATAATAATTATTATTATTATTATTATTATTATTATTATTATTATTATTATTATTTATTTATTTCTTAGCAGACGCCCTTATCCAGGGTGACTTACATTTCAAGAATCACAGTACAAGTAATAATACAATTAAGAGCAAGATAAATACAATGACTTTGGTTCTAGCAAGTACAAGTATGACAAAATACGATTCAATAATGGAGCAGATAACAGTGACAGTGATAGTTGCATCAGGATATAATTAAATACAAAATACTACAGATTAAATAACACTTGACAGATTACAGTAATCTAAATTACAGGATTTAAATGCAGTAAAATAGGGGGCAGATAAGAGCAAGTAAAGCACATTTAAGGAAGAGCGATAAGTGTCCAGGGGGAAAAACAGAGGAGTTCTACAGGTGCTGTCTGAAGAGGTGAGTCTTGAGGAGGCGCCGGAAGGTGGTCAGGGATTGGGCAGTCCTGACATCTCTAGGAAGGTCATTCCACCACTGCGGGGTGAGGGTGGAGAAGGAGCGGGCTCTGGAGGCAGGGGAGCGTAAAGGAGGTAGGGCCAGTCTTCTAGTGCAGGAGGAGTGGAGAGGTTGAGTGGGGGTGTAGGGAGAGATGATGGTCTGGAGGTAGCTGGGTGCAGTCTGGTCAAGGCATCTGTAGGCTAGTACAAGAGTCTTGAACTGGATACGAGTGGTGATCGGGAGCCAGTGGAGTGAGTGGAGCAGTGGAGTTAATAAAAACATATATAAAAACAAATATTAGATAAGGGTTGAAGTGTGATGGTAATTATGAAGAAATCACGATTGAGAGAACTAACAAATACATACTGTATTGGTAGATGCATACACATCTAGACATATATACACGTACGTATACACGCCCATATGCACATAAACATACACACATAAGAAAGTTTACAAACGAGAGGAGGCCATTCGGCCCATCTTGCTTGTTTGGTTGTTAGTAGTTTATTGATCCCAGAATCTCATCAAGCAGCTCCTTGAAGGATCCCTGGGTGTTGGCTTCAAAGGCATTACTGAGGAGTGCTGGCCTTTAGCGACGGATGATGACTTGGTGTACTGTGGCTCCGCCCCCTTTCTAGGTGGCCGACTTACACCTTTCCCTGAAATTAATTGCCAGACCATCCAGTCCGGGGCACGCTGTTCCCATTACACAGCGCCCTCACAGGTCGGGAGGGAGATTTATAACCAAGATTCATTCTTCCTGTCACAAAGATACATTGAAATAGTCTTCGAAAAGTCATGTAAAAATTGCTGACAAAATTAATATTATTTGAACTGCTATATGTTAAGACCTAAGTTTGTTTCTCTTTCAAGTACGAAATATTAACCATCACCAATGGGTTATTCCCCTTTAAGAACCCAAGAACTGAAAAGCATTATGCCAACAAACTCTCGCGAGAGTGCATGACGCAATGTGAGTTGCCCCCGACAAAAGCACATTGCAGCCATTTGCAAATTCTCTTTTTCCTTTTTGACTAAGAGTGAAAGCATCTGAGCTAAGTATTTCTTATTACTTAGTAGTATTGCCTTGTTTAACCTGTTTTGCAGTATTCTGTCTCTAACAGTGTTTTTACTACGGTCGCTACTGTTGTTTAAAATATTATATTATTGCCGAGTTTTTGATCTAGTCAGCCCGACCTGGCTGTGCGCGAGCGGGAGCCTGCGACTTGCGTTCGCCCTCCCCCGGGTCTAGTTCACTATTACGGCAGATAACACTCATCTGGACAGGGCTCTGTTCCAGAGAAAAAAAATAAATAAATAAAAAATCTATCCCCGTGAGATAGTTTTGTTGTTGTATTATTATTTTGTGTATTCAGTGTTGTTTACATCACTGTATACCCCTTCCCTTGTTTTTTCTTACAGAAAACGGGATTCAGGTCTGTGGGCTCACAGGACACTGTATTACGGCTGTAGTACAGAGGTTATTTTCAGGCTTGAGAATAACCTGTAACTGAGTGTTTGACTGTACAGTTAGCTAGCGTGCATCTCTTCGTGAGATCTCCTGCTTTTTTGTAGGATTGCTGGCTGCTGTTGTGCATTAGCACAAGGTTAGCGTTTTCTCTTCTTGTACCTTGGTACCAGAGCTGATGCAACCTTTGAAGTATAGTACTGTTACACAGTCTCTTCACTGTACGGTTAGCTGGCGTGCATCTCTTTGTGAGATCTCCTGCTTTTGTAGGATTGCTGGCTGCTGCTGTTGTGCATTAGCATAGGTTTGCGTTTTTTCTTCTTTGTACCTCGGTACCAGAGTTGACGCAGCCTTTGACTTATTAATTCTCTATTGAGACACAGTACCGCGTCTCAGTACCGCGTTTTCATACGCTCGGTACGGACGCTACCGCGTTTGCATACGCTTCGGTACGGACGTTACCGCATTAGCATACGCTTCGGTACCGACGGTAGGTATTTGTATTTGGTACCCAGACTGGTTCATACCAAGTCTGTTGATACCAACGGTACCCAGAACTGACGTTCGGTACCAGGCTTTTATTGGTACCCAGACTAGTTTTACTAAGTCTGTTGGTACCTACTCCCTCAGTACCTAGAACAAACGCTCAGTACCAGGTTCGGTACCAAGCTAACTGTTGGGTGTACTTTACATTGGGTACCCACACTAGTTTACTAAGCCTGTTGGTACCTACACTACTATGTTTCACGGTTGTATTGACTGTGGCGCCAAGCTGCCAGTGGCTGATGGCCACGAAAGATGTGTGCGCTGCTTAGGTCAGGAACACGCAGAGCGAGCTCTGGCAGACCCTGCCTTTTGTGTGCAGAGCGCTATTTTCAGCAAGCGATCACTACGCTCCAGGCTTATGCGCCAGTCCAGTGATGTCTCAATTACCCCGGCGCAGTTACCTCCTGCAGAGGCAGCTGGTAGTAGTAGGGGGCACTCTAGGGAGCGCAGTTCTGGATAGCGCTGCTCCACGGAGCGCCATTCCAGCCATTCCAGGGAGCTTAGCCAGAGGCCTCGCTCCGCTGAGCACAGTGCCAGGGCACGGGGTTCCAAGGAGTCCAGGAAGCACAGGAGGAGGAGTCCCTCTTCCTCCTCATCCTCTTCCTCTCCTGCTTCTCCTTCCCAAAGGGGTAAGAAAAGGAGGCACAGGTCCGATCATCGGACCGCTGGCGGTATATATGTGAGATGTTCCAGCAACAGCAGTCAACTCTGACCCAGTTGTTGCAGGTGCGGTCTCTACCAGTGCAGGCACCTGCTGTGGTGCAAGCACCTGTTGTGATGCGAGCGCCTGTTGCTCCACCTTCACAAGCAGCTTCTCTCTCCCCCCCTCCGCCACCGGAACTGGCAGAGGTTGAGTTGGGGGGGGGGGGGGATGGAGGACGCTCTCTCTGTCCTCGCTTCAGAAGGAGCTGAGGAGCGTGAGGTGTTCTTTTCAGAGGATCCAGCGTTGGACTCGCTGCCTCTGATTCCCTTGCCTGGGGAGCTCATACCCCTGATGCATCGAGCCAATGACGCACTTAGGGTGCCATGGCCGAGTGCGACAGTTGAGAGGTGCTCTGTTTATGACGAGCGTAAGGAGCTACCCTCTGAGGCCCCGCCCATCCACCCGGATTTTTGGCAGGAACTGACCTCATCGTGGCAGCACCCGGCCACAGCCCCTGCGGTCCCTAGGTCAGGTACGACCTATAGGGTTCACGAGGGGGATAAAAGGGGTCTGGTCCAGTTTCCCCCTGTCGGGTCCACTATTCCAGCTTTGGCGCAACCAGCGAACCTTGCGCTGCTGTCCAAAGATGCGGCTTGCCCAAACAAGCAATGTCGGGTCACGGAGGTCCTTCTAAAGAAGGCTTACTCCGCTAATGCCTTTGTTGCCCGGTTGGGCAACTACAATACCTGTTTGGTGGCTTACCAGAGCCACATTTGGGGCTCCGCTGCTGAGGGGGGACTGACCCTCGATCAGACAGAGGAGCTGCGGCTGATCTCCCGAATGTTGCTACGACTAGCACAGCTTCTGAGTCAAGCAACAGGGCGCAGTATGGCAGCATTGGTGGCTGCGCGCCGTCAGCTGTGGCTCTCTCAAGCCAGGCTGACGGAGAATAACAAGGCTGCTCTGCTGGACGCGCCCATCACGCCAGAGCATACATTCGGCCCTGCAGTGGACGATTTGTTGCTTCGGTCCAAAGTGGCAAGGGAAGCGACAAAGGCATTTAGTGACCTTGCCCCTGAGCCGGCACCACCGCCTAAGAAGCAGTGGTATCAGAGGCTACCGCCTTGGCCACAGTGGCAGCCTCAGGGCGGTCCACGGGGCTCTCCAGCGGTCACTGATAGGTCAAGCCGGGGATGCGGTAGGCAAAGGCGGTTCCAGCGCAATGCGCCTGATAAGAGACCGCAGGCGCCTAAACCAAAGCAGCAGCCCTAGGAATTTGCTGCCACAGGCCCAGGGCCCCTTCTCCAAAGCCCATCTGGAGTACTGGGGCCAGTGCACCCGCGATTCGTGGGTGCTCACCACTATACGTCAGGGGTACTCCTTACAATTCAGCCATATGCTGGTCAGGGACCCCTGTGCCAACAGCTCACTGGCTCAGGAGCTAAAGACCCTCCTGCAAAAGCAGGCTATTCGCATCTTACCACCCTCCGACATGGTCAAGGGGTTCTACTCCAAATACTTTCTGGTGCCCAAACGGGACAGCGGCCTCAGACTGATCCTCGATCTCAGACAGGTCAACCTGTATCTGAGCCGCAGGCGGTTCAAGATGTTGACCTTGCGACAGCTGTCGCAGTCCATCAGGCCGGGCGACTGGTTCACGACAGTGGACTTGCAGGACGCCTACTTCCACATTCCCATAAAACCAGGGCACCAGAAGTATCTTCGGTTCGCCTTTCAACGGAAAGGCTACGAGTTCCGTGTACTGCTATTCGGCCTATCCCTAGCGCCACGCGTTTTCACGAAATGCATGGACCCTATCCTGGCCACTCTGAGACTCAACGGTATCAGAATTCTAAACTACCTGGACGACTGGCTCATTTGTGCGGAGTCGCCAGGTCAGGCGCTGCAACACATGGAACTTGTCACCGATCACCTATCCAGACTAGGTCTGAAGGTGAATCATGCGAAAAGTCAACTGACGCCAGCTCAAGTAGCGCGCTACTTGGGTTTGAGTCTGGACGCCCGATCCATGACAGCAGTGCTGTCGGACGACAGGGTGTCAAGCATATCAGCCTGCCTAGACCTGTTCCAGTTAGGCAGAGCTTTACCAGTGGTGACATTCCAGAAACTTCTGGGCCTGATGGCAGCAGCTTCTCAATCCCTTCCCCTGGGCCTCCTGCATATGCGGCCCCTTCAGGCCTGGTTCAACAGGATGGTCCCTCACCCAATGCTGAACTGCAACAGTTTGGTGACAGTGTCCAGATATTGTCTCCGAACTCTCTCTTGGTGGAAACAACCGGCCCACCTACGCCTAGGCGTCAGGCTGGGAGCGGTCACAAGAAGAGAAGTCGTTACCACCGACGCCTCCAATCATGGTTGGGGTGGGGTGTGGAACGGTCGGGGTGCACAAGGGGTTTGGCGGCCTCCGTGGCTGGGCCGACACATAAATCTTCTAGAACTGCAAGCAGTGTTTCTCACTCTTCAGTTCTTTCTAGAGGAAATCAGGGGGAGACACGTGCTTGTCCGGACGGACAACACGACAGTGGTGGCTTACATCAACCACCAGGGTGGTACAAGATCACCCAGTCTCAACAAGGTGGTCAACAGGCTTCTGGTCTGGGCACACACCCATCTCCTCTCACTCCGAGCGGTACACCTACCTGGAGTGATGAACATTGCCGCAGACCTCCTCTCAAGGCAGGTTCCGGGCGGCACAGATTGGAGACTCCATCCCGAGGTTGTCAGCCTCATATGGAAACGGTTTGGGAGAGCGGAGATCGACCTTTTTGCCTCCCAGGAGTCGACGCATTGCACCCTGTGGTTCTCCATAATGAGAGACGAAGGGTGTCTAGGGGTCGACTGTATGCGTTTCCGCCGATAGCTTTGCTACCTCTGTGTCTGGAGAAGATCAGACAGGACAGGGCCACGGTCCTACTAGTAGCACCTCACTGGCCCAAGAGAGCCTGGTTTGCCTCACTGATACAGCTCCTGTGCGGACAGCCTTGGCAGTTGCCCAGTCGCCGCGACCTGCTCAGCCAGGCACAGGGTGATCTGTGGCATCACGACCCATTGAGCCTACAGCTCTGGGTTTGGCCCCTGAGCGGCTCCATTTGAGCCGTCTGGGTTTGTCTAATAGGGTGATTGACACCCTACAGAACGCTAGGGCGTTCCCAGTATGGCTACAAGTGTGGCGTTTTTCAGACATGGTGTCTGTCGAAGGGAGAGGATCCCACAATGTGTCCAATGGCATTGATCTTGCAGTTTTTGCAAGACCTGCTGGACGATGGGAAGAGCCCTTCTACCCTAAAAGTCTATCTGGCAGCTATTTCAGCTTGCCATGTGAAGATAGACTCAGTCTCCCCAGGAGCACATTTCCTGGCGGGACAGTTTTTGAAGGGGGCTAGGAGACTCTGTCCTCCAAGGAAGGACGTTGTTCCTCACTGGCGGTTGAATGTCTTGCTGAATGCACTAACGAAACCTCCTTTTGAGCCCATGCTTTCCGCAGAGCTAAAGCTTTTGTCTTTTAAGACAGCTTTTTTGGTGGCAGTCACTTCTGCTAAGCGAGTAAGTGAGCTGCAGGCACTTTCCGTCGCAAAAGCCTGTTTATATTTTGCGAAAGGCCGGTTACGGGTGACACTCCGGACCAACCCTGCGTTTTTGCCGAAGACTATTTCGGCTTTCCATGTCAATCAGTCAGTGGAGTTGGAGGCTTTCCACCCTCCTCCTTTTCAGTCCGACAGAGACAGAATGCTCCACACACTATGCCCTGTCAGAGCGCTGGCATATTATGTGGAGAGGACAACAAGTTTGTGCCAGTCGGAGCAACTCTTTGTTTGCTACGGTTCTCAGTCTCAAGGTCAGGCTCTGTCTAAACAGCGCCTGTCTAGGTGGCTAACAGACACCGTGAAGATTGCGTATCAACTTGCAAAGTTGGCCATTCAACTAGCGGGCAGGCCACTTCTTGGGCAATGTTCCAGGGTGCATCTGTCATGGACATATGCAATTCAGCGGTGTGGGCGACCCCCCACACGTTCACGAGGTTCTACAGGATGAACATCGTGGATCCGCTGTGTCCTGGTTTTGGATCAAGAGTGTTGAGGGCTGCCTCGGTGGTCGTCCCCTCAACTACAGATTGATCGGTGAGTAACTTGTCACCTTGGACTGCTAGCGCGGTTAGCTCATAAGAGTCTTGCGCCTGTCCTCACGACAGATTGGGTATACTTACCCATTGGTGATGGTTAATATTTCGTACTTGAAAGAGAACGTTAGGTTATTATCATAACCCTGGTTCTCTGAAATAGAAATATTAACCATCAGTCTTCGCGGTCGCTGCGGAGCCGCGAGACTCAAAAGTAAAAAGAGAATTTGCAAATGGCTGCAATGTGATTTTGTCGGGGCAACTCACATTGCGTCATGCACTCTCACGAGAGTTTGTTGGCATAATGCTTTTACCCATTGGTGATGGTTAATATTTCTATTTCAGAGAACCAGGGTTATGATAATAACCTAACGTTTTCTCTTGTTGAACTGTAACTTAATTGAGACTGTAGGCGCCTAGCCCATAGGGCACAGGGGACGCAAACTGTATATTTTGCCACTCTACTTTTTTTACTCAGTGTATACACACTATTATTCTATGTTTTGTTATGGTTTTGCCTTTAAAAAGTTTAAAATGTAATAAAAAACGGAAAGTCATTCAGAAGACGCCAGAAGTCCGACATTGATAAAAGAAGAAAAAAAAAACCCACAATAAAATGCACCCTACACGAACATTGGTTTGACCCATAGTCTGAACTGCTCTGTTTTACTACAGCTGACATTTGCAGCAGTGGTGTCTGCAACAGAAGATGCTGGGCAGTTTGGAGACTACAAAATGATTATTAAATAATATAGGCTAGGTAGTTGTTAGTTTAGTTGGTTTTTATTATGTATTAATTAAATTATATTAATTTAAAAAAGGCAAGAGAACCAGACGGTTAATTTTTTTAATGTTTTATAATAATAAGGAAGTTTGCAGGTTCGTGTTGCTGCCGTGTTCAACACCACCAATGTTGTTACTGTTATTAGCAGTAGTAATAATCTGAAGCAGTGGTGTTATCAAAATAACAAAAGCCAGTTTTTTACTTTCCATTTTCAGCTTTCATATTAATAGCAAAAGATGACTAGCGGCAGTTAAATTATTGTTTTAAGTTATTTTATTATGGGACTTTTCCCTCTAACTCAATGGACCATATTTAAAGCAAGGACAAAGGCAAAGACACAATTTATTAGAGCAATAAGACCATTTGAATGGTATAAAATAAGAAACAACTCTTGACTGGTCCTTCCTGCAACTACGTTTATATTAATATATACTGTTGAACTTGTTTTATACAGCAAAAAAAAAATATCTTTGCATTTGCTTCAGGGTGAAGTTTTTTAAAAATATAAACCAGTGCTTCTGTCAAGTATTATTATTTTTTTAATGTAGTAGTTTTTTTATTATTTTCTCTCAATTTAAAATTTCCAATATATTATTTAAGCTCGTCTCACCACTATTACCCCTGCGCTGACTCGGGAGCAGCGAAGCCGAACACACGCTGTCCTCCGAAGCATGTGCTGTCAGCCGTCCGCTTCTTTTCACACTGCAGACTCACCATGCAGCCACCTCAGAGCTACAGTGTCGGAGGACAACGCAGCTCTGGGCAGCTTACAGGCAAGCCCGCAGGCGCCCGGCCAGACTACAGGAACCGCTGGTGCACGGTGAGCCGAGGACACCCTGTCCGACCTAACCCTCCCTCCCCCCGGGCGGCGCTCGGCCAATTTGCGCCGCCCCTTGGGAACTCCCGTCCACAGTCGGCAATGGAATAGCCTGGACTTGGGGAATACGTACCTTCAAACAGTCCAAAACAGAAGTAGAACCAAAAAAAAGGAAAATAAACACAAAGAAAAGGTGTGGTAAAACCCTCTGCTCGTTACCTCCACTGTCTCCGGAGGCCCAGAGATAATGCAACACTACTGTATCCTCTCCATGCTTGCTCCGTTCCCCACCTTTAACTAGTGATTGCTGTACTTCCTGGCCGGGCCGTGCTGTGCCGGTCTAGCTTTTTAATTAATAAATACGTCTCTCGTCTGAAACCATCCTTGTTTACTTTTTGCCTCTTGCATGCCACTCGCGTCAGGAACAGTAGCCCAGATAAAGTTTCGCCACACCAAAACTCGCAGGAGCTGTATTCCTCTGCACCTGTTTTCGTTGACCAGTCTCCTGAAAAAGCAATGAACCGAGGATACAGTACAGTGCCATTTTAACTGGTCGGCGCCCAGTCAATCAGAGATCACCAGCAAACACACCCTTGTCTGGCCTCTCCGTGTCATTGCCATGATTGACAGGTAGGATCAAACGGAGTTTCCGACCCACCCTACAGGCATGCGCCCGAGACCCAAATACAAGCCATCCCTGTCACAACCCTGCTAATTGTTTAATATTGAAATGCTTACTTGAAAACTGTAAATGCTAAATGTCATGTTTTATGCTCACCTTTTGAAGACATTCAATTTTCACCATCAGTGAATTGTCAAACAAAATAAAAACATAAATAATAATAAAACTCATGGAATGTCCCCTTTTGCAAATATTTGCAAGCTGTCAAATTACGTGGAAGTAAATTTAGCTGGGATTCTTAAATATTTGCATTAAGTAATGGAAGTTAAATATAATCTAAATTAAAAAATGTAATCATCAAAACACAACTTGTGTTATAGTTGTATTACTGATTTATAATTGAGCTGCTGTAGCTTTAACAGAGTGATGTTTAAGAGAGTTGGACAACTGTCGGAAAATCACAATAAGGAATTTTGGGACCGACAGTTTGAATGCAGGCCATAACAGCCTACCCTTTTGTAATGTTGTTTCTTTAAAGTCATTCTTCATATTTTCTTATTTATAAACAAGATTCTGTAAGCTTTCAATAAAAAAAAATTAAATTCCTGGATGATGTTTTCACAGCAAAATAATAAAACGAAAACAAGGTAAATTATTCGAGGGTCTAAAATTCATAAACGGCTAAAAAACACTCCAGCCTATTACTATTTTTACGAACATTTCACCCTTCGGGAGGAGGGGTTTGGGTTTCTGTATATTATGCATTACCTGCATTATCAAAAATAAACATGTATTTATTCATATATTTAATTAATCAATTAGTTTGTGTTTTAAATCCCATAGTCAATTTTAACACAAGGGATGTTGCCATTGTTTTTCACATCTTCTGCAATTGAACTTTGCCCATTCAATATTCTAAAAGGTACTGACAAATGTCGACCCAGGGGACTTTTTCAAGGACCAGGGGTCACAAAAGGAGATTAGATAAAGGGGCATTCAGAACAGAAAATAGAGGGCACTTTTTACACAGAGAATTGTGAGTGTCTGGAACCAACTCCCCAGTAATGTTGTTGAAGCGGACACCCTGGGATCCTTCAAGAAGCTGCTTGATGAGTTTCTGGGATCAATAAGCTACTAACAACCAAACGAGCAAGATGGGCCGAATGGCCTCCTCTCGTTTGTAAACATTCTTATGTTCTTATGTCGTATGGTTTAGTCCACTTCAAGTGGACTGACTTCGGGACTAGAAAATCAACAGGAACTGAACAAAATGAGTCACAATAGTAGTGTACTAATCAGAAGATTTGGTTCATTAGTTTAGCTGATCTGATCAAGTGGACCAAATTAGACTGATCAAGACCCATACCCAGCATATAAGAAATATAAACCAGAATTTTAGACAATTTGAAGAAACATTTTCTGTGCGCTGTAGTGCAAATATAATTAAACCCCATTATTCCCCCCCCCCCCCCCCCCTCCCGCTATTATTTGTTCTTAATATCTACAGACTCAACAGGCTTTTTTGTTTTAGATTAAGTGTATTATAAAGGTACAAAGCTGAAACAATATGCATTGTCTTTTAAAATAAACTCCTCTCACAGTCATCAAGAGAAACACAAGGATGAAAAATAAAAGTTATAGTTTTAACACAATACAATATAGCAGCACATAATATGTGAAAGCATTGTAAAGCAAAATATACGAGGAGTATACAGGACTTCACAGGACTACCTAAATCCACTTAATATGGATGTTTTCTGTGACCACAAGGGTCTGGGTTAGTGCGCTGCAGTCAGCACTGAACCTGATCTAGTTTAACTGATGATCCCAATGAGCTAATCAACTTTTGGTACGCTGCAATTGGATTAGCAATGGTGCAAGAAAGTGGATCAAACTCACCTTAATCCCCCTCTTGGGCGCATCAAATGGACTAAATTTGGTACGCTGTAAAAGACCGTTATATGTCAGAAATTAATTTCATAATCTTTTTAAACCTAATTATCAAAAACAAACAGATAGTATTTCAAACTGTTAATGACAAACGAGACATTTTGACTGAAATGCCCTTAAGAGTTCACTGTAAAATATATCTTAACCTACATTTAATAATAATAATAATAATAATAATAATAATAATAATAATAATACAGTGACAACCCTAATGTCATGCTCGGCCGGAGTGTAATGGGCGTTAATAGAGAAAAGCTCCTGATAATATCACTTCAGTTATTATCACACTCTGCACAATATCAATCACATTTATAAGAAAGCACAGGACTAAACTGCATATCACATTGACCTTAATGTTAAAGTCGACTTGCCACTAAGCATATCGCCGAAATAGTTCAGACATCTTGGACACACATCCAGGACCTGGACAATAATATCCTTCATGAAACCTTGCATCATGGAGACATGTCCTAAAGGACAATAATATCCTTAAATACAAGACTTTGGCACTAACATCATTTTTTTTTCTTTCTTAGTGATACCCAGGACCCCTTTGTAAACGAGGCCTTGGTCTCATTGGGTAAATCTCCTGGCAAATAAATAAATGGCCTACTCCCAGTTGTGTCTTGTTTATCTTGCACATTATTATTCTATCTGTATTGAGCTAACCCTTATATATATATATATATATATATATATATATATATATATATATATATATATATATATATATACAGTCACCTCCAAAATGATTGGCACCCTTGATAAGATGAGCAAAAAAGACTGTATTTAATAAATAATACCAGTACTGAGCTATATTGTAATTTTCAAACATGTGGAATACATTTGACTTTATTAATGATTTAATGGAATCAACCAAAATTACACATTTCTCAAATTATAAATTTATTTCCAAAAAAATTAATCAGATCCTTGATATCCTTCGGTCTGCGCTTATGGACTGCCTTCTTCAATTGAAACCACAGGTTTTCAATGGGGTTCAAGTCTGGAGACTGAGATGGCCATTGCAAAATGTTGATTTTGTGGTCAATTAACCATTTCTTTGTGGATTTTGATGTGTGCTTGGGGTCATTGTCTTGCTGGAAGATCCACTTGCGGCCACGTTTCAGCCTCCTGGCAGAGGCAACCAGGTTTGGCTAAAATGTCCTGGTACTGGGTATAATCCATGATGCCGTTGACCTTAACAAGGGCCCCATTACCAGTAGAAGCAAAACAGCCCCATAACATCAAAGATCCACCACCATATTTTACAGTAGGTATGAGGTTCTTTTCTGCACACGCATCCTTCTTTCGACGCCAAACCCACCGCTGGTGTGCGTCGCCAAAGAGCTCTATTTTCGTCTCATCTGACCGTAGCACCCAGTTCCAATCGAAGTGCCAATGCCGTTTAGCAAACTCCAGGCGTTTGTTGGTTGCTCTCAATAAAGACTTTCTGGCAACCCTTCCAAACAGCCTATTGGCATGGAGGTGGCGTCTAATTGTAGATTTGAAGACTTGGTGACCCCAAGATGCAACCAAGTTCTGTAATTGTCCAACTGTGGGCCTTGGATTTCCCTTTGCCTCCTGAACCATCTGCCTCACTGTGCATGGGGGCAAGATACACTTGCATCCTCTACCGGGCAAGTTTACCACTGTTCCAGTGGTTTTGAACTTCTTAATTATTTCCCTAATAGTGGTAAGTGGTATCTTTAGTTTTTTAACTATTGTTTTGTACCCATTGCCTGATTCATGAAGGTCTACAACCATGTGTCTCTTTTCATTTGTGAGTTCTTTGCCTTTCCCCATGGTGATGGATGACAAATGGATTTCATATGCGTGCAACCTCATTTTTATACCCCAGTGAAACAGGAAGCCATGGAAGGCCACAATACAGTTCCTTGACTGTGGTGAACTTAGAGAAGTAGAATGTTAATGCAGATTTAATTTTGTTTGATTTTATTTATATGAATCTTTAGGGGTGCTAATAATTCTGACACCAATCTTTTTGAGAAAATGTTTTATTACTTGTTAATAAAAATCTTTTTCTCTGAGCAATTGTATTAGAATAAAAGAATATGGTTTTAAGAACATAAGAAAGTTTACAAACGAGAGGAGGCCATTCAACCCATCTTGCTCGTTTGGTTGTTAGTAGCTTATTGATCCCAGAATCTCATCAAGCAGCTTCTTGAAGGATCCCAGGGTGTCAGCTTCAACAACATTACTGGGGAGTTGGTTCCAGACCCTGACAATTCTCTGTGTAAAAAAGTGCCTCCTATTTTCTGTTCTGAATGCCCTTTTATCTAATCTCCATTTGTGACCCCTGGTCCTTGTTTCTTTTTTCAGGTCAAAGAAGTCCCCTGGGTTGACATTGTCTATACCTTTTAGGATTTTGAATGTTTGAATCAGATCGCCGTGTAGTCTTCTTTGTTCAAGACTGAATAGATTCAATTCTTTTAGCCTGTCTGCATACGACATGCCTTTTAAACCCGGGATAATTCTGGTTGCTCTTCTTTGCACTCTTTCTAGAGCAGCAGTATCCTTTTTGTAACAAGGTGACCAGAACTGAACACAATATTCTATTCGAGGTCTTACTAATGCATTGTAGAGTTTTAACATTACTTCCCTTGATTTAAATTCAACACTTCTCACAATATATCCGAGCATCTTGTTAGCCTTTTTTATAGCTTCCCCACATTGTCTAGATGAAGACATTTCTGAGTCAACATAAACTCCTAGGTCTTTTTCATAGTTCCCTTCTTCAATTTCACTATCTCCCATATGATATTTATAATGCACATTTTTATTGCCCGCATGCAATACTTTACACTTTTCTCTATTAAATGTCATTTGCCATGTGTCTGCCCAGTTCTGAATGCTATCTAGATCATTTTGAATGACCTTTGCTGCTTCAACAGTGTTTGCCACTCCTCCTATTTTTGTGTCGTCTGCAAATTTAACGAGTTTGCTTACTATACCAGAATCTAAATCTTAATGTAGATTAGGAATAGCAGAGGACCTAATACTGATCCCTGTGGTACACCACTGGTTGCCTCACTCCATTTTGAGGTTTCTCCTCTAATCAGTACTTTCTGTTTTCTACCTGTTAACCACTCCCTAATCCATGTGCATGCATTTCCTTGAATCCCTACTGCGTTCAGTTTGAGAATTAATCTTTTATGCGGGACTTTGTCAAAAGCTTTCTTGAAATCTAAATAAACCATGTTGTATGCTTTGCAGTTATCCACTTTCAATGTTGCATCCAAGTCAAGTAGGTTAGTTAGACACGATCTCCCTTTCCTAAAACCATGCTGGCTGTCTCCCAGGATATTGTTACCATATAGGTAATTTTCCATTTTGGATCTTATTATAGTTTCCATAAGTTTACATATAATAGAAGTCAGGCTTATTGGTCTGTAGTTACCTGGTTCGGTTTTGTCTCCCTTTTTGTGGATCGGTATTACGTTTGCTATTTTCCAGTCTGTCGGTACAACCCCTGTGTCAAGAGACTGTTGCATGATCTTGGTTAGCGGTTTGTAAATAACTTCTTTCATTTCTTTTGAGTACTATTGGGAGGATCTCATCTGGCCCAGGGGATTTGTTTATTTTAAGAGCTCCTAGTCCCTTTAACACTTCTGCCTCTGTTATGCTAAAGTTATTTAAAATTGGATAGGAACAGGTCGACATGTGGGGCATGTTGTCCGTGTCCTCCTTTGTAAAAACCTATGAAATGTAACCATTTAATATATTTGCAATTTTTTTTTCTTCGTCTATGATTTTGCCATTTGTGTCTCTTAGACATTTAACCTCCTCTTTGAATGTTCTCTTGCTGTTATAATATTGGAAAAACATTTTGGAATTGGTTTTAGTCCCCTAGCAATATTGATTTCTGTCTCTCTTGGCCTTCTAACTTCCTTTTTGACTTGTTTGCAGTTCCAAGTACTCTTTCTGTGTGCTTTGTTTTTGGTCCCTTTTTAAATACTCTGTAAAGTGCCTTTTTTCACTGAATATTTTTTTTAATTGATCTATTAAACCATTTTGGCTATTTTGTTTTAGATTTAGATTTGTCTACTTTTGGGATGTAATTGTTTTGTGCCTCTAGTACTACATTTTTAAAAAACAGCCATCCTTTTTCTGTGGATGTTTTCTCTGTTTTACTCCAATCTAAATAAAATATCTAAATGATATATATATATACAGTGCCTTGCATAAGTATTCACCCCACTTGGACTTTTCCACATTTTGTAGTGTTACAACCTGGAATTAAAATGGATTTAATTGGGATTTTTACCATTTGATTTACACAACATACTTAACACTTTGAAGGTGCAAAATATTTTTTATTGTGACACAAAAGTAATTAAACAAAAAAAGACATTTGTTGGTTGCATAAGTATTCACCCCCCTGAGTCAATACTTGGTAGAATCACCTTTGGCAGCAATTACAGCTGTGAGTCTTTTTGGGTAAGTCTCTACCAGCTTTGCACATCTGGATCCTGCAATTTTTGCCCATTCTTCTAGGCAAAATTGCTCAAGCTCTGTCAAGTTGGATGGGGACCGTTGGTGAACAGCAATTTTCAAGTCTTGCCACAGATTCTCAGTCGGATTGAGGTCTGGGCTTTGACTGGGCCATTCTAAGACATTCAGGTTCTTGTTTTTAAACCACTCCAGTGTAGCTTTGGCTGTGTGTTTAGGGTCATTATCCTGCTGGAAGGTGAACCTCCACCCCAGTCCCAGGTCTCTTGCAGACTGAAACAGGTTTTCCTCTAGAATTTCCCTGTATTTGGCTCCATCCATCTTGCCCTCAATCCTGACCAGTTTCCCAGTTCCTGCCAATGAAAAGCATCCCCATAACATGATGCTGCCACCACCATGCTTCATCTTGGGGATGGTGTTCTCAGGGTGATGAGCAGTGTTGGCTTTGCGCCACACACAGCGTTTTGCGCGAAGGCCAAAAAGTTCAATTTTGGTCTCATCAGACCAGAGAACCTTTTTCCACATGTTTGCTGTGTCTCCCACATGCCTTTTGGCAAAATCCAAAAGGGATTTGATATGGGTTTTTTTCAGCAATGGCTTTCTTCTCGCCTCTCTTCCATAAAGCCCAGCTTTGTGGAGCGTCCAGGTTATAGTTGTCCCATGGACGGTTTCTCCCATCTCAGCTGTGGATCTCTCCAGCTCCTTCAGAGTTACCATTGGCCTCTTGGTTGCTTCTATGACTAATGCCCTCCTTACCTGGTCACTGAGTTTTGGTGGACGGCCTTCTCTAGGCAAAGTCGCGGTTGTGCCATATCACCGTGTAACAATTTTTTTTTTTTTTTTGTTCCTGGGTAGTAAGTGTTATTTCCTAATTGCTTATGCCTCAAAAGTATAGAAAATGGCTATTATTCTCCACAAACTTTGCTTTTGTGACCAGGACAGTGATATTTTGAAATTTACCTATTTTCCAGAATATTCCAGATAGATTCAGTGCTGAGTAAACTTGGAGTAACCGAGTGGACCGAGTTCTCTGTGGGGAGGAACAACATCAAGTGGGAGCCACTGGTGGACCCCCGGAAGGTGCTGATGCCACCACTGCACATCAAATTGGGCCTTATGAAACAATTTGTCAGAGCTCTAGATAAGGAGTCGGCAGCCTTCAAGTACCTTCAAGACTTCTTCCCTAAGCTGTCTGAGGCAAAGGTCAAAGCCAATGTCTTCGTCGGACCACAGATAAAGAAGATCTTGGAGTGCAATGAATTCCCCAAGAAGCTCACTAGTAAGGAGAAAGCGGCTTGGAACAGCTTTGTCGCAGTGGTTCGGGGCTTCCTGGGCAATCACAAGGACGAAAACTACGTGGAGCTGGTTGAGACTCGGGTGAAGAACTACGGCACAATGGACTGTAGGAAGTCCCTCAAAGTCCATATCCTTGATGCTCATCTTGATAAATTCAAGGAGAACATGGGAGCGTACTCGGAGGAGCAAGGCGAGCGCTTCCACCAGGATATACTGGACTTTGAACGCTGCTACCAAGGACAGTATAACGAGAACATGATGGGAGACTACATTTGGGGGCTGATTCGTTAAAGTGATTTACAGTATAATCGTAAATCTCAAAAAACTACTCACTTCTAAATCTTTTGTAGTCATTTTTGTATTACTTTAGTATAAATACATGTTTATTTGGATTCATATGTTGTTTTTTTCTGACTTTATGTGAACGAAAAGACACAAATTCGCCCGTTTTCTCATTGGAAATAGGTAAATTTCAAAATATCACTGTCCTGGTCACAAAAGCAAAGTTTGTGGGAATAATAGCCATTTTCTATACTTTTGAGGCATAAGCAATTAGGAAATAACACTTACTACCCAGGAACAAAAATTGTGTTACGTATTCTTTCCATTTTTTAATAATGGATTTAACTGTGCTCCGGGGGATGTTCAAAGTTTGGGATATTTTTCTATAACCGAACCCTGATTGGTGCTTCTCCAGAACTTTATCCCTGACTTGTTTTGATAGCTCCTTGGTCTTCATGATGCTGTTTGTTTAGATATGCTCTCTAACAAACTCTGGGGCCTTCCAGAAACAGGTGTATTTAATCTGAGATCATGTGACACTTTAATTGCACACAGGTGGACTCCATTCAACTAATTATGTGACTTCTGAAGGCAATTGGTTGCACCAGAGCTTATTTAGGGGTGTCACAGCAAAGGAGGTGAATACTTATGCAATCAAGACTTTTCAGTTTTTTATTTGTAAATAATTTTGAAAAATATGTATTTTTTTTTCCCCATCGACATTATGGACTATTTTGTGTAGATCAGTGACAAAAAATCCTATTTAAATCCATTTTAATTCCAGGTTGTAACACTATAAAATGTGGAAAAGTCAAAGGGGGGTGAATACTTATGCAAGGCACTATATTTATATATATATATTTATTTCTTTCTTTCTTTCTTTCTTTCTTTCTTTCTTTCTTTCTTTCTTTCTTTCTTTCTTTCTTTCTTTCTTTCTTTCTTTCTTTCTTTCTTTCTTTCTTTCTTTCTTTCTCAATCCTAAAATTTAAGTGATGCAAAACTTTTGGCTATAGCTGTGTTTTTAAATCCATGCTTTATCTAATTTTTTTTCATTGAGGTTCATCAATGCGAGGAGGAGAATCCTCCAGCCCATGCTGGATGCAAGTTGTTCTGAAACTCCAAAGACAAAGAAGAAAACTGCACAAAATAGGCCCCTTCAGAGGTTCTGGCCCGATTCTATTGCATCTGGTGTCAACCAACAACATTCCTCAGAAATCACAATGTCTGAAGGTATGTAGAGACTGTAGAAAGTATTGACACTTTGGTGATCAAGGTTTTTAGGAGATGAATGTGTGCACAATGTCCTGGGTGGTCCAGGAAAGTTGGGATCCCAATGATTCAGCAATATGGCTTGGTATCTTATTCCATACACTCTCCACTTTCTCATTCCTTCAAATGCTGGCAGTAGTCTAGCTCATTGTTGAACTCTCTTCAGGAATGTCCTTTTTGTATTGCAGGACCAAAATTGGACACAGTATATGTGCGATCTCCCCAGTGCAATATGCAACCTCAGCATAACCTCCTTTGATTTGTACTCCACTCTTTTTACTGTACAATCAATCATTCTGTTTGTCTTTTTATTAAGGACTCACTAGGGAGTATTCCCAATTGTTTGAGTTGTTGTTTTGGGTTCTCTGTAAAACAGTCATTAGATGCCTGCAATCTTGCAAACGTTTCTAAGCGTTTTTGATCCTAATATTGCAAATTATAAGTATTGCTCCTGTTATATCTATTTATATTTTCTCAAATATTTTTTTTTTTTTTTAATTTTTAAGGAACTATGGTGGCTGTCGGTGTGAATGTGGACAGTCTCCAGTCTCTCTCTTCAGATGGTGCCACATTAGCAGTGCAGCAGGTCATGATGGGCGGACACAGTGAAGATGATTCTGTGGAGAGTGGAGAGGATGACAGTGGTGACCTTTCAACAACAAACATAAGTGGGCTTGGACTGGAAACAAGTGATTCCCTGCAGTAGACTCAACAGAGTAACAAAGAAAGAGTCTGAAAATATATTGTGAATAAAAATAGGACTTACAGTAGTGTTTTTAGTGTGCACAGCAAACATTTACACAGGGCGTTTTATTTCTGAAATGTTTTATACTTTGTTATAGAGGGGTGCACTTTTTTGTATTTCTAATACTAAACAAACAAAAGTGTTATAATAAGGAGTGCTTAAATAAAAAGCTTTGAAAGGTAATACTGATTTCAGTAGGGATGCAAACACTTAAATATAACTGTAGTTATTTCATACATTTAGCATGCCTGTATATCACTAGCTGTGCTTACAAAGCAAATAAACACAGGGCCATAGTTGTCCACAAGATTTAAAACAAGTTAAAAAAATAAGCTATTTTTTATAAATGAAGTGCGGAAAATAATAGGTTTGTTTCTTTTTTTAGGAATATTTATGTATAAAGACAAAAAATATAAAAAAATGTAAAAGAAAGCCATCCTTTTCGGGATGAAGTGGATGTTTTTTAAATAAATAAAAAAATCTAAAAGCTAAATTGAATCAGTTTAAATAAGCCTTAAACTAACTGGCGAAGAAGCACATAGTCTATTTTTAGTGTTGAAATTAATTTTAAATAACAAAACCATGTGGATTCAGTACAGGTTTCTGCATTTCAATGTGTTATTGGCTTTACAAGATACAGGAATACTTAAATCGATTTGTATTTTTTCTCAGTAATTAAATATTTGCATTTTTAGTGTAGGTTTCATGCTTTGTAATGTATTTTCCTATAACTTGTCCAGTAAAATTGCCAAATTAGGTTTTTTGTTTAATAAAAAATGCATTTACACACAATTTGATGTCAATACTGTTGTGTTTTGCCTTTTTCTCCTTGTTTTATAATAAGTAGGAGATGCGTGAAACACAGACATGAGGGTGTCTTCATTTTGAACATTTTATTGAAAAATTATAGTTTTAGTAAATATGGAAGTACTTCCATCAATAACCAGAATTAATATTACACACCAAGTACTGGTATATAATTCTTAATTACAATAAAAATAAAATACTATGTTGTGTTTTTTGAACTGCAATAGTTTTCCCAGGCTGTCAAAGTGTGTACACAGCAGGGGTTCTCAACCTTTTTGCTTCTGACATATATAAGTACAAGTAACTTTTAGGTTAATGTGAGAGATAGCAGTAACTATAAAATTATGGGTAATCAGGATTTATGCAAATATCGGGATTACAAGAGCCAATCAAATCGCATGAAAGTCACCAAAAGGCTTCTACATTCACAGCGTTTTAAAAGTCAAAGCACACACACACACACCAGGGATTAGACTCCTATTGCTATTGCATAGCAGTTTCACCCATTCCAGGTTTTACAACAAGCTTGTGAACAAGTTCAGGCTTGTCTTATTAAACATACTACTAAAAGCGTGTGGCAAAGTGGTAATGACGTGCAGGTGAGTGCAGTGCAGAATAATCACACAGACAGACGTTGGTACATGTGCAAGGGTGTTTATTTAATTTAATAAATGTCCAGAGCCTCAAGGCAAAACCTGTAAATAATAATAGTGCTGGAAGTGATACAGCGGCGTGTATCACTTCTAATTATAATCCTACGGGTTTGACCCGCAACCCCAAAGTCCCGTTCAGACACCCACACTAAACACAACACAAAGACAGTGCGTGATTCAAGTGCTAAAGGTGCAAACACAAAGACAGTTCCGGTAGTGAAAAGGTGAGTGGTGAAGTCCGGGTTTTTCGCTGGCCTGCGTCTGCAGCTCCGGATCGTGCTCAGTTATCTTTAGTGAGAAAACAACACACAAGACACACAGTGTTAGGACACAGACACGAAACACTCACGGTCGATTCCACAATACGGGCTCCTTCTTGGTTATATAAGTTAACCATATGCAAAGGAACAGATCACTCAAGCCATGCCCCCTATTTATACCCTCGCCCATGACCCCGAGGTTAACGAGCGCATCCGCTCCTCCAGTCCTCGGATGCCACGCCGCTTACCGTCTGGGTCACTGAGCTCGGGTGCCATAGCTCCGCCCCCTTCCGAACTGACCGACTTCCATCTACCCTACGGAATAAATTGTCGTGCCATTTCATTAAGGGTACTCTGTTCCTCGTACACCGTGCTCTCACAGGTCGAGAGGGAGATCTAACACTAAGACTCATTCGATCTCTGTCACAAAGCGGCATCATGGGAGAAGTACAGTCGTGGACAAGTACAGCGCAGTTAGAAGCAGTTTGAAAGCAGGTTGACAGCTGCAGAAGCTAAACTAAACTTCCACAAACAAAAAAAATAATTTACAATATGGTCTTCAAGCCAGTAATCTGACAACTGCATGATGTGGGAAATCCGAGAAAACCCAACAGAGCTCAACCAAGATTGTGTAAAATGCTGCACGATCCAGGACTTGCTTCAACGAGTAAGTCTGCAAGAAAAGGAACTGGAGGAAATGAGACAGCAACAGGAGCTTGAGGAGCTGACACACCCACAATTCATGGAAGTCTGCACCCCTAGCAGATTGAAAGCCACCAGGGAGATGGAAGAGAGTCGAAACAGCTGGGTTCAGATAGGCAGAAGCAGGGAGAAAAAGAAACTTCGTCAAACACAACCACCAGAAATCCAGACATCCAACAAATTTGAGCCACTCCATATTGAGAAACACAGCAAGTTCAGTTCGCAGTTTGGACCCCCTTACTACAACAGTGTGCTGCCTTCCAGGAGCCTCTGTCATGCACATCACTGAGAACGTGGACAGGCTCCTAGAATGAACAGGAGACGACCCGGTAGTAGTCGTCCACATCGGTACAAACAACATTGGAAGAGACAGACCAAGAACCCTGCAAAACAAATTCAGAGAGCTAGGAAGGAAATTAAAAGACAAGACCAAAACTGTGGTATTTTCTGGGATACTGCCGGCGCCTTGCAAAGGACCATATGGACAGCTGGAAATACAAAATCAAAATGCATGGCTGAAATCGTGGTGCACACAGGAAGGCTTCACCTTTCTTGAACATTGGAGCACATTCTACAACAAGGACTATCTATATAGGTGGGACGGACTGCATTAAACAGAAAGAGAACCAATCTACTCGGAGAAAGCATCCTTGAGGAGGTCCAGAAGCATTTAAACTAGAAAGGAAAGGGGGAGAAAAAAAAACAGAAGGGAGACCACATCGAAACAAGGGCAACGACTCAGGTAAGACAGCTATTAAATGTATTTATCTTAATGCTAGAAGTCTCAGAAATAAAATGTTAGAACTTGAATCTACTGCACTAACAAGTAACTACGATGTGATAGGTGTTACAGAAACTTGGTTGTCTGAGAGTGATGGAGACGAATATAATATTAGTGGGTACACACTGTATAGGAAAGACAGGCAGGACAGAAGAGGCGGAGGGGTAGCGCTATACATAAGAAATAGCCTTGAAGCCCAGGTGTTAAATCAGGACAATGAAAACAATGCAGAATCATTATGGGTCAGAATAATGGACACAAATTCAAAGGGCATAATAATAGGAGCATGCTATAGACTGCCTGTGGCAGGATGACAGAGGTTTGAGGCTCAGAGACAGTGGAAGGGGCAAAATAATGATCTTTATTAAACAAAAATAATCAAATAAACAGGCACAAGGGCCAACAAAAAGGTTCAAACAAAATACAGAAATGTAGGCGGGCATTAGCCTTCACTACAGTTTCTTTTTCCAAAATTAAACAGCACAGCACACCAACAAACAAAACTCACCCAAAAACTCCTCTCCCCAACAAAGGGTTTCAGCTGCCCTTTTATAGTCTGTGGCTGGAGCCCAATTAACTAATAATTAACAATTAAACACTTAAGGCTCCAGCCACATTCTCACATGTATTTTGCAGGGAGGAATTTAACCCCCTCCCTGCCAATCCAAAACAAACCAAGAATCACAAAAACATAATGAAAACAGTAAAACTAACAATAACAATAACAACAAACACATATTTATAGGGGCGAGCTGGCACCCCATCACACTGCCAAATTCAGAAGCTGAGCAAAATAATCTGTTATACAATGACATTCGAAATGTGTGTAGAAAAGGAGAAGCCATACTAATGGGGGATTTCAACTTCCCCGTATAAAATGGGGGAGCACGGCGGACGAAATTGAAATGGTGGAAATGACAAATGACTGCTTCCTAATGCAATTTGTCAAGGCACCGACTAGAGGGGAGGCATGCCTTGATTTAGTCTTTTCAAATAATGAAGACAGAATAACTAAAACAGAGGTCAGAGAGCCATTGGTCTCATTTGAAGTATTTTTTAAAACCCCGAAAGTAATGACTAAAGCGAAGGTTTACAATTTTAGAAAAGCAAACAGTGAAGGTATGAAACAGAGACTAACAGAAGTAGATTGGAGTAAAATAAAGAAAACATCCACAGAAAAAGGATGGCTGTAGTACTAGATGCGCAAAAAATGTCGGGAGCACAGGCAGGCGACCAGCCAGCCGCAGCCCCAGGCAGAGGTGCGAGCCCAGGTGACAGTGCAGCGACGTCTGGGCAACCAGGGGGAGCGGAGCAGGAGACCAGGCGACCTCCTGTGCCTGGTGGTGCTGCGACCTAGGAGTCAGGCCCAGCGACCAAAGGTCCAGACATGGAGCCTGGGTGTCCGGGAGCCCAGGCCGAGGGATCCAACCCCCAGGCGCCGGGCTGTGGCACAGGGGTGGTGGTCGGGGCTGTGGTGGAGGTGGTCTCCTCACCTCCCCCCCCTTCTTCGTGGCCGGCAGCTCCCCTTTGTGAGGCTCCGGCCACAGTACTTCCTGCTGCCATTCAGGACTGGCAGCGACTCCAGGCGAAGCAGGACCCTCGGCGACCCCAGGTGAGGCAGGACCTTCGGCGACCCCAGGCGAGGCAGGACCTTCGGCGACCCTAGGAGGAACAAAAACAGAGCAGCAGGCAACCCCAGGCGATGCGAGGCAGGCATCCTTGGGCGTGGCCAACATTGCAGGAACCTCCGGCCAGGGTGGCAGTGGCCAGAGTTCCTCTTCTCTGTTGGCAGCAGGAGGTAGAGCCCACTCCAGCTCCTCTGGTGGCGGACGCGGGAACAGCAGCTCATCTCCTTCTGATGGCGGAGGTGGGAACAGCAGCTCGTCTCCCTCTAATGGCGGAGGCGAGAACAGCAGCTCGTCTCCCTCTGGTGGCGGAGGCGGGAACAGCAGCTCGTCTCCCTCTGGTGGTGGAAGCGAGAACAGCAGCTCGTCTCCCTCTGGTGGCGGAGGCGAGAACGGCGATGCTGGTCCTTCCGGCGACAATGGACCCTCTGGCGACGTGGGACCCCCTGGCCCCACTGGCGACATGGGACCCCCTGACCCCTCTGGCGACGCTGGACCCTCTGGCGGCGCGGGACCCTCTGGCCCCCCTGGCGGCGCGGGACCCTCTGGCCCTCGGGACAGTAGCTCCACCCCAGGCGACGGCGGACCAGCATCCCTAGGAGAAAGCACACTGAGAGTTTCTCTAGATGATGCGGGCAGGCAGGCAACCCCAGGCGATGCGAACAGGCAGGCAACCCCAGGCGATGCGGACAGGCAGGCACCCTTGGGCGGTGCTGTGCCTCTTAGCCGCCGGGCAGTTTGTCCCCGTGCTCCCTTCAGCAGCCGGTACAGAGGCTGGGAGGGACCTCCAGCATCTTCTGCTGGCGGTGGAGGGAGAGACAGGGCCCACTGTTCCCCCTCTGCTGGCGGTGGAGGGAGAGACAGGGCCCACTGTTCCCCCTCTGCTGGCGGTGGAGGGAGAGACAGCTCCGGCTGTTCCCCCTCTGCTGGCGGTGGAGGGAGAGACAGCGCCGGCTGTTCCCCCTCTGCTGGCGGTGGAGGGAGAGACAGCGCCGGCTGTTGCCCCTCTGCTGGCGATGAAGGGAGAGACAGCTCCGGCTCCTCCCACTCGGGCCGTGGACGCACCGACTCCTCCCGCTCGGGCCGTGGACGCACCGACTCCTCCCGCTCGGGCCGTGGACGCACCGACTCCTCCCGCTCGGGCCGTGGAGGCACCGACTCCTCCCGCTCGGGCTCCTCCCTCTCGGGCTGTGGACGTTCGGGCTCCTCCCTCTCGGGCTGTGGACGTTCGGGCTCCTCCCTCTCGGGCTGTGGACGTTCGGGCTCCTCCCTCTCGGGCGACGGCAGCGGCTCCCCCTCTCTGTGCGATGGCAGCGGCTCCCCCTCTCTCTGGGCGACGGCAGCAGCTCCACCCCCTTTTCTTCAAGGAGGGGGATCTCCCCCATGTCTATCGCCAGGTATGCCAGGACCATGACGGCTATCTCCTGGAGGGACCCCGGGTGGTGCTCTCTCTCCCACTCCTCCCACCTCTCCCCATCTCGATACCACAGCGTGCTGAGGGCTGTGGGGAGGTCTTGGAAGAGGTCCGCTTCGGGGTGCACCAACCACTCCCAGATCTCCCGTGATGGTGGTGAAGGCGGTGGTGGTGGGGTGGCTGCCGACGACGGGGTTGGTAGCTGCTGCTTTCTTCGCAAACTTTGTTTTTTCCCCATTCTGCGCACCGCCAAACCTCCAAAATCCAAAAATTCAAAAAAATTCAAAATTCAAAAAAAATACTGCTCTGAGCCTCTAGGTGGCGCTATCCCGCTTCTGACACCACGTGTGGCAGGATGACAGAGGTTTGAGGCTCAGAGACAGTGGAAGGGGCAAAATAATGATCTTTATTAAACAAAAATAATCAAATAAACAGGCACAAGGGCCAACAAAAAGGTTCAAACAAAATACAGAAATGTAGGCTGGGCATTAGCCTTCACTACAGTTTCTTTTTCCAAAATTAAACAGCACAGCACACCAACAAACAAAACTCACCCAAAAACTCCTCTCCCCAACAAAGGGTTTCAGCTGCCCTTTTATCGTCTGTGGCTGGAGCCCAATTAACTAATAATTAACAATTAAACACTTAAGGCTCCAGCCACATTCTCACATGTATTTTGCAGGGAGGAATTTAACCCCCTCCCTGCCAATCCAAAACAAACCAAGAATCACAAAAACATAATGAAAACAGTAAAACTAACAATAACAATAACAACAAACACATATTTATAGGGGCAAGCTGGCACCCCATCACACTGCCAAATTCAGAAGCTGAGCAAAATAATCTGTTATACAATGACATTCGAAATGTGTGTAGAAAAGGAGAAGCCATACTAATGGGGGATTTCAACTTCCCCGTATAAAATGGGGGAGCACGGCGGACGAAATTGAAATGGTGGAAATGACAAATGACTGCTTCCTAATGCAATTTGTCAAGGCACCGACTAGAGGGGAGGCATGCCTTGATTTAGTCTTTTCAAATAATGAAGACAGAATAACTAAAACAGAGGTCAGAGAGCCATTGGTCTCATTTGAAGTATTTTTTAAAACCCCAAAAGTAATGACTAAAGCGAAGGTTTACAATTTTAGAAAAGCAAACAGTGAAGGTATGAAACAGAGACTAACAGAAGTAGATTGGAGTAAAATAAAGAAAACATCCACAGAAAAAGGATGGCTGTAGTACTAGATGCGCAAAAAAATTACATCCCAAAAGCAGACAAATCTAAATCTAAAACAAAATGGCCAAAATGGTTTAATAGATCAATTAAAAAAAATATCCAGTGAAAAAGGCACTTTACAGAGCGTTTAAAAGGGACCAAAAACAAAGTACACAGAAAGAATACTTGGAACTGCAAACACAAGTCAAAAAGGAAGTTAGAAAGGCCAAGAGAGAGATAGAAATCAATATTGCTAAGGGGGCTAAAACCAATTCCAAAATGTTTTTCCAATATTATAACAGCAAGAGAACATTCAAAGAGGAGGTTAAATGTCTAAGAGACACAAATGGCAAAATCATAGATGAAGAAAAAAAATAGCAAATATATTAAATGATTACTTTTCACAGGTTTTTACAAAGGAGGACACGGACAACATGCCCCACATGTCGACCTGTTCCTATCCAATTTTAAATAACTTTAGCATAACAGAGGCAGAAGTGTTAAAGGGACTAGGAGCTCTTAAAATAAACAAATCCCCTGGGCCAGATGAGATCCTCCCAATAGTACTCAAAAGAAATGAAAGAAGTTATTTACAAACCGCTAACCAAGATCATGCAACAGTCTCTTGACACAGGGGTTGTACCGACAGACTGGAAAATAGCAAACGTAATACCGATGACTTTTTTGAGGATGCAACATTGAAAATGGATAACTGCAAAGCATACAACATGGTTTATTTAGATTTCCAGAAAGATTTTGACAAAGTCCCGCATAAAAGATTAATTCTCAAACTGAACACAGTAGGGATTCAAGGAAATGCATGCACATGGATTAGGGAGTGGTTAACATGTAGAAAACAGAAAGTACTGATTAGAGGAGAAACCTCAAAATGAAGCGAGTTAACCGGTCGTGTACCACAGGGATCAGTATTCGGTCCTCTGCTATTCCTAATCTACATTAATGATTTTGATTCTGGTATAGTAAGCAAACTCGTTAAATTTGCAGATGACACAAAAATAGGAGGAGTGACAAACACTGTTGAAGCAGCAAAGGTCATTCAAAATGATCTAGACAGCATTCAGAACTGGGCAGACACATGGCAAATTAAATTTAATAGAGAAAAATGTAAAGTATTGCATGCGGGCAATAAAAATGTGCATTATAAATATCATATGGGAGATACTGAAATTGAAGAAGGGAACTATGAAAAAGACCTAGGAGTTTATGTTGACTCAGAAATGTCTTCATCTAGACAATGTGGGGAAGCTATAAAAAAGGCCAACAAGATGCTCGGATATATTGTGAGAAGTGTTGAATTTAAATCAAGGGAAGTAATGTTAAAACTCTACAATGCATTAGTAAGACCTCACCTAGAATATTGTGTTCAGTTCTGGTCACCTCGTTACAAAAAGGATATTGCTACTCTAGAAAGAGTGCAAAGAAGAGCAACCAGAATTATACCGGGCTTAAAAGGCAATTGAATCTATTCAGTCTTGAACAAAGAAGACTACTAGGGCTGCAACGATAAAATCGAAAATCGATATTTTTTATCGATTTTCCTCCTTATTACGATCATCAATAATAAAACTGGATGATCGATAATGGCAAAGTTTATTAAATTTCTGGAATTTATAAACTAAATGTTGCACCAAACTTCCTATATTGGCATTTAAATTACAGGACGCCACCATTATGTCTACTTGAAATACCGACACAAATACCCGGCACTAAGGTTCAAATGTATCTCCTCAAGTGCAGCGCGAAACTGATTAATTCTCTTCCGGTTCGTTTTCATAAATGAAAGATGTCTGACAAAAGTGATAACACGGCGGGTAGAAGTGCTCCTGAGCGCACAATTGTTACACCACCCAGTATGAAAAGCAAATACTGGCGTCATTTCGGATTTTGGACGATTGGAGGACAGATTGAAAATAAAAAAAATGTTGTATGTAAATTATGCAAACGCGAACTCCCCTATAATTCAAATACAACGAACATGAGAAGCCATTTGGAAAAACACCACCCACTTGAGTGCAGCGAAATACACGGTAAGGAGGAGGGATCAGAAACGGCTGGGCCTTCATGTCCTAAACAGCCACGAATGACAGCGTTTTTTCAACAAACTTCTGCTGCTGCATTACCCGGTCAACGAAGTGAAGCAATTACAAAATCTCTTGTAAAATTCATCTGCAAATATATGAGACCCATCAGCATTGTCGAGGGTGATGGTTTCAGGGAATTTTGCAGTGAAATGGAGTCGAGATACAAAATTCCGAGTCGCACAACAATTTCAAAGAACATAATTAAACTGTATGATACCACTCGTGCAAATGTAAAACAAATACTGCATGATTGTAAGGACATTGCTTTAACTACAGATGGTTGGACCTCCTTAGCCACCGATGCTTATGTTACCGTAACAGCGCATTGCATTACTGATTCTTGGGAACTGCAAGATTTTGTTCTGCAAACCAAAGAGCTTCGAGGAAGTCACACAGCAGAAAATGTTGCAGAGTGTATTTCAGAAATTCTGGATGATTTTAATATACGCGAGTCAGTAATTGCTGTCACTACTGATAATGCACTGAACTACGTCAACGCAGTAGAAAGATATCTCAATTTGATCAACATCCCGTGTGTGGCTCACACAATTAACCTTGCTGTACGGAAGGGACTGAATACTGGACCGATCGAAAGAACACTTACCCGACTTAAAAGTTCGGCTGCACATTTCAATAGGTCACCAACTGACAAATGTCTTCTGGAGGATAAGCAAAAGTTGCTCGGATTAAAAAATGACAATTTAATCAATGACTGTGTTACACGCTGGAACAGCACCTACGACATGATTTGCCGAGCATCAGAACAACAGGCTGCAGTGGCCGCTGTAATCTTTGAAAAAAAGCTCTCGCATTGGAGTTAACAACTAACGAATGGATGGTTGTTGAAAATATCCGTGAAACTCTGAAACCATTCAAAACGGCAACCGCTGCATTATCAACAGACAAATACCCCACAGCTTCAGCTGTTTTACCTCTTCAGCATATCCTGATCAATCAAGTTAAATTGATTGCAGCATCTGAAATTCCTGTAATAAAGGAGATGAAAAACAAAATCACAGTGATCTGAGTTTGAGGTACGACAAAGAAGAACGACAATCAACATTCATGCTTTTGAACAAAACATCATTCTTTGACCCACGCTTTCACCGATTGATACATTTATCTGAACAAGAAAAGCGTCAGGTACAGGAAGAAATTCAAACAGAAGTGATACAGCGTTTTGTAAATGAAACTGATTTGGTAAATGAACATGGCAGTTCTGAAAATAAAGACGCTAGCAGAAAAACTGCGCTGTCTGCAATGGGTGACCTGTTTGGGGACACATACACCTGTGGGCAAGAAGAAACAAAGAACTGCGAAATACAACTGATGCAGGAGATGGCGTGCTATGTCAAGGAGACACCACTCTCAGCAGATAGCAATCCACTGGAATGGTGGAAAAAATCAGGCCCGAAATATCCACACCTTGCTCAACTGGCCAAAAAATACCTGTGTGTGCCAGGCACATCTGTGCGCTCTGAACGTGTCTTTTCGACAGCAGGAAACATTGTAAATAAAAAGCGAGCAGCCCTGGATCCAGAGCAAGTCGACAGGCTTGTGTTCCTTGCAAACAACATTTAAAATACACACGTTTGAATGGACAGACTGGATATACATAGTTTATGTTTCTCTTTGGACTGTTACAATTCTGTGATCTAGTTGGATATTTCTTAAGGACAACACACAGTAAGTAACTGACTGTACATTAACTTATATATTTTTTTCATTTGAAAGTTTATATTTTGTGTACCTGGGTAATCATATATACACACTTTTATAACGCTTTTTTTTTTTTAGTTTGACATTTGACCGTAATCCGGTGTTGCCATTAGATGTTTTTCTAAACAGAGGGTTGCGAGATAATAAAACATTGTAAGAGTATAATATAGAGGTGTCTTATTTTGTATTGTAGGTAAAACAAAAATAACTCTAAATATCGATTTTTTTGTATTCAAAATCCTAAAAGGTATAGACAATGTCGACCCAGGGGACTTCTTTGACCTGAAAAAAGAAACAAGGACCAGGGGTCACAAATGGAGATTAGTTAAAGGGGTATTCAGAACAGTAAATAGGAGGCACTTTTTTACACAGAGAATTGTGAGTGTCTGGAACCAACTCCTCAGTAATTCTGGGATCAATAAGCTACTAACAACCAAACGAGCAAGATGAGCTGAATGGCCTCCTTTCGTTTGTAAACTTTCTTATGTTCTTAAAATCAAGAATGGATCAAACTGCTATGCAATGTCTTATTTCCATCCCTAATACATATACATATAACAATTATTTTTGTTTTACTTACTCAATGTGAAACGTGTTGCTGGTGCGGAGCAACAATTTTTTTTTCTTCTTTTTTCCTTTTTCCCTTTTTTGAACTCTTTTTATTATATTAGATATACAAAATTCAGAATTAAAAAAGTTTAAGGAAGGTACAAAAATAATACAGCATTTGAAAGAATATGATATTAAGGGAGAATTCCCTCATACATATTAGATATATTAATAATCAAGGCAAAAGTGGAATAATGAGGAAAGAAAATAAATTATTAAATAAAGGAAGGGAACAATAGAATCATACTACACAACCCGTGTAAGGCACCAGGAGTGACAGTACAACATTTAGTCTTGAGGTGAAGGCGGTGAAGCTGGTAGCTGGCTAAAATAATGAAGAAAAGGGTTCTATGCTGCATAAAATTTATCAATAGACCCATGAAGTGAAAATCTGATTTTCTCGCGTTTTAAGGCTTGCATCACGTGTCTAGCCAGTTTATATGAGTGGGTGGGGCAGCTTGCTTCCAGTTGAACAAAACTAAACCCCTAGCCAGTAGAAGCGCAAAGGGAAGAGTGTCCGCCTGTAGCTTTGAAAGGGGAATGTCATTGGGTTTAATGCCAAAAAGAGCAACAAAAGGAGTTGGTTCAGGGTGATCTGGGAAAATGTCTTGAAAATTAAAGTCCAAAAAGAGGTGGAGAGGTAAAGTTGACCAACGCTTTAAGTCCTGCCTACAGCACTCCAGCAGAGGGACAAAGCTAGCTTTAAAAAGTTTAGAGAAGGCCTGTGTGACTGAGCTTCCCAGATAAGTAAAGGAGTTGGATGACATTTTGAAGGGTATGGTAGTGAATGAGTGTTGCAGTGCAGAGTGATTAATAGGAAAACATTCACTTTTATGTAAGTTGAGTTTAAATCCTGAAATTTTGCTAAAATCGTTGAGAACTGAGAAAATATGTGCTAAGGTGGAGTCGGGATCAGTAATAAAGAGAAGGAGGTTGTCGGCTTAAAGTGAGACCTTATGCACTTGCCCTTCCTGAGTAATACCTTGAACCCCCTTGCTGCAAAAAGCAATGGAGAGAGAGGGCAGCCCTGTCCAGTACCACGGTGAAGTGGAAAATAGTGAGTGCTGCTGGTGCAAACAGAAGCCATGGGGGAAGAGTATAAAAGCTGCAGCCATGTAAGAAAATAAGGGCCAAACCCAAATCTTTCTTAAATAGTAAACAAATAATCCCACTCATCATGGTCAAATGCTTTTTTGGCATCAAGTGAAATCAGCGTTTCCGGGGATGAATTACAGCGGGTGTGTATATTATGTTAAAAAGACGTCTTATTTTAAAGAGCGAGTGTCTGCCTTGAATAAACCCTGTCCGGTCAGGGGAGACAAGTGAAGGAAGAACTGATTCTAGACAGAGGCCAAGGCTTTAGCGAGGATTTGAGGATTTTCACATCAGCATTTAAAAGAGAAATAGGTCGGTATGAAGTGCAGTCGAGGGGGTCCTTATTTTTCTTTAACAGCAATGAAATAGATTCCTGTCCAAGTGTTGGCGGAAGGGAAATGGAGTTAAAAGATTCAGAATACAACAAAAATAAAAGAGGGGCAAGTTTGGGCGATTTTCTTTTGTAAAACTCAATCAGAAACCCAACCTTACCACTCTGCATGGAGGCAATAGCACAGGTAATTTCACAACTGAGAGCGGTTTCTCCAAATTAGTTTTCAGCTCAGGATTAACTGTAGGAATATTGAGGCTCGGAAAAAAATGATCAAACAGCAGGGGGTCAGAAAAAAAGTCATTATACAATTTGGTATATAGCTTTTGAATTGGTCATTAATCAACTGATGGTTGTCCATAGTTGATCCTGATGCTGTACTAATCTGTGCAATAATTCGGGACGAAGCTGGTTGACGCAGCTGATGGGCCAGAAATATTGAGGGCTTATCTCCGTCTTCATAGAGTGCATGACAGGACTTGTTCAGCATCTGCTCTGCCTGTTTACTAGTGAATAGATCAAATTCAGTTCGTAAAATTACATGCGCTCTATAAAGTTCAAATGAAGGCTTTAAAGTATATTTGTTATCCAGATGACATTTGCCATCAGTCAATTCTGATAATCGCTTAGTGTTCTTTTTATTGACATGGGCTGTATAAGAAATTATCTGACCGTGTAAATAGGCATCCTCACCTGGCTGGAAAGTCCCAGGCCGGAAAGTCCCAGGCTGGCAGCTGTGGATCCATAGAACCTTCTAAAAGGGGAGGTATCTAGCTCTGGTTTGCCTCCCTCCAACTCCCCTATAAAAGGGAGTGGGAGCTGGATACCAGGGTCGGACTGAATAGAACGAAGAGAAAGAGCTAAAAAGAGAAAGAGCTAGAGAGAAAAAGAGATAAAGAGAAGGAAGAGACGACTAGTAAAAGCATGAGCTGTGGCTGACAGCAGCTTTGTTAAGCAATAATTGAAGCTAAAACAAATAAAAAGTTTAGCGTTGAAACCTTGCCTTGCGTCCTTCTTGACACTACCACAATATATATATATATATATATATATATATATATATATATATATATATATATACAGTGCCTTGCGAAAGTATTCGGCCCCTTTGAACTTTGCGACCTTTTGCCACATTTCAGGCTTCAAACATAAAGATATGAAACTGTAATTTTTTGTGAAGAATCAACAACAAGTGGGACACAATCATGAAGTGGAACGAAATTTATTGGATATTTCAAACTTTTTTAACAAATAAAAAACTGAAAAATTGGGCGTGCAAAATTATTCAGCCCCCTTAAGTTAATACTTTGTAGCGCCACCTTTTGCTGCGATTACAGCTGTAAGTCGCTTGGGGTATGTCTCTATCAGTTTTGCACATCGAGAGACTGAAATTTTTGCCCATTCCTCCTTGCAAAACAGCTCGAGCTCAGTGAGGTTGGATGGAGAGCATTTGTGAACAGCAGTTTTCAGTTCTTTCCACAGATTCTCGATTGGATTCAGGTCTGGACTTTGACTTGGCCATTCTAACACCTGGATATGTTTATTTGTGAACCATTCCATTGTAGATTTTGCTTTATGTTTTGGATCATTGTCTTGTTGGAAGACAAATCTCTGTCCCAGTCTCAGGTCTTTTGCAGACTCCATCAGGTTTTCTTCCAGAATGGTCCTGTATTTGGCTCCATCCATCTTCCCATCAATTTTAACCATCTTCCCTGTCCCTGCTGAAGAAAAGCAGGCCCAAACCATGATGCTGCCACCACCATGTTTGACAGTGGGGATGGTGTGTTCAGGGTGATGAGCTGTGTTGCTTTTTCGCCAAACATAATGTTTTACATTGTTGCCAAAAAGTTCGATTTTGGTTTCATCTGACCAGAGCACCTTCTTCCACATGTTTGGTGTGTCTCCCAGGTGGCTTGTGGCAAACTGTAAACGACACTTTTTATGGATATCTTTAAGAAATGGCTTTCTTCTTGCCACTCTTCCATAAAGGCCAGATTTGTGCAGTATACGACTGATTGTTGTCCTATGGACAGAGTCTCCCACCTCAGCTGTAGATCTCTGCTCATCCAGAGTGATCATGGGCCTCTTGGCTGCATCTCTGATCAGTCTTCTCCTTGTATGAGCTGAAAGTTTAGAGGGACGGCCAGGTCTTGGTAGATTTGCAGTGGTCTGATACTCCTTCCATTTCAATATTATCGCTTGCACAGTGCTCCTTGGGATGTTTAAAGCTTGGGAAATCTTTTTGTATCCAAATACGGCTTTAAACTTCTCCACAACAGTATCTCGGACCTGCCTGGTGTGTTCCTTGTTCTTCATGATGCTCTCTGTGCTTTAAACGGACCTCTGAGACTATCACAGTGCAGGTGCATTTATACGGAGACTTGATTACACACAGGTGGATTCTATGTATCATCATTAGTCATTTAGGTCAACATTGTATCATTCAGAGATCCTCACTGAACTTCTGGAGAGAGTTTGCTGCACTGAAAGTAAAGGGGCTGAATAATTTTGCACGCCCAATTTCTCAGTTTTTTATTTGTTAAAAAAGTTTGAAATATCCAATAAATTTCGTTCCACTTCAAGATTGTGTCCCACTTGTTGTTGATTCTTCACAAAAAATTACAGTTTCATATCTTTATGTTTGAAGCCTGAAATGTGGCAAAAGGTCGCAAAGTTCAAGGGGGCCGAATACTTTCGCAAGGCACTGTATATGGTCATAAATATAAAAAAGTAACGATTCCCATCAAGCCATCAAACTTTTAACAGTTAGAATACACGAAAAGGAACATGTATGGCTCACACCTTAGGAAGAAAAACAAGAGCCATCAATGCAGTAAATAAATTATAATTAAAATTAAAAAAATGTAAAAAAGGGGCCCCCTCTACACGATTAGGATAGGCATACAAGAACACAGATCACATTTGGAATATACTGCTAGCAGTACACACTAAAGGAAAGAAAAAACAAAAGTAGGAGTTGGAAGCGCACATTTTGATAGAAATAAACAAGAGCCCCCTCTTGCTCTTTCTGAGTAAGTGCTCACAGGCACTGCTGCATGAATTACCATGTAAGAGCCACGTCTCAACATGAAATCAAGTAAATCAGCTCAAAAAAAGAAAAAACAAAGGAGCATTGTATACATTTCACATTCAGAGTTCAGTCAGTATACCAGCATCAGGGAAAACAAACACCATAACACTGCAACCACCCTATCCGTAGTAATACATTGAGTACAGGGAAAATTAAGTAAAAATAGCAACAATAGAAGTAGAGAATGTATAGGCTGCCTGTTAAGGACCATATAAAATGTTCACTCTGGAGAGGTAGAGGACAGCAATGGGGCGATCTGATCAACATAAAAAGTGTTCGCCTCATCAGGAGAGATGAAGATCTTTCGCTGCCCGTTGTGAGTGATATGCAGTCGGGCTGGGTGAAGTAATCCAAATCTCACCCTGGCTGAACTAGCTTGCGTTTAATATCTCCAAAGGCGGCATGACATCTGGAGACCTCTGGCTGAAGTCAGTGAAAAACTGTAGCCATCCTCCATGGAAAGTGAGGAAGTATCAGCTCCTTTGTTTGAAAGCGTTGCAACCTCATAATGAATGCTCTGGGCCTTTCCCCATAGGATGGCTTAGGCACGAGAGAAGCAGTTCCTTAGCCTTTCGCTCAAAAAATGTTTTTATATATTTCATGCTTGGTCATTAAATGTCTGTAATTTGGAGGGTTTCATACATTCATACATATCTCCACTTCCAGTACAACTAAAACCGGAATTCAAGTAGCTGTCTTTGCATTTCCTTGATTTTGCAGGGTTAATAACAGCTTTATGTTTTTTACACACAACACCACCTCCTCTCTGTTCTTCAGCCCTTACGGTTGAACTTGTTGAAGGAAGTTCTGTATCATCATTCTGCGGGGTTTGTTGTTTTGATGCTGATGGTCGAATTGTATCCATATCTGGTATTTATTGTGTGTGTTTCCAACGATATTTCCTCCTACTTTGTAATCTATCGTGGTCCTGCTGAAACAGCTCTATTACACCTGGGCGGTGCGAGGCTGGCATCCCTGGGCGGTGATGGCAAACTGGCATCCCCAGGCAATGCACGACAGGGCAGCAGCGGTCCCTCAGGAGGCGGCAGCGGCAGCGGACCCTCAGGAGGCGATTGCAGGAGGGGAGCCAGGACCACAGGTGGTGCTGGGGTTGGCCCTCTTCTCAGCCGCTGTGACCTGGCGGTTTTACCCCTTGCACTGCTCAGCAGCCTATGCAAGGGCAGCTGCGGACCGCCAGCCTTCTGTTCCGGTCCGTCCTGTTGTGAGGGGAGAGGCAGCTCCTGCTCCTCTCCCTCAGGTGATGGTGGAGGCAGAGACAGCTCCTGCTGCTCTGCTCCTGACAAAGGTGGAAGGGGCTCCTCCCCTTCTGGCTGCGAAGGCGGCAGGGGCTCCTCACCTTCTGGCTGCGAAGGCGGCAGGGGCGCCTCCCCTTCTGGCTGCGAAGGCGGCAGGGGCGCCTCCCTTTCTGGCGGCGAAGACGGCAGGGGCGCCTCCCCTTATGGCTGCAGCGGGGAAACCAGTAGGCATGCTCCCTCTGCTGGTGGCGGTGATGGAGGCGGAACCAGCAGGTACTCTACCTCTGCTGGTGGAGGTGGGAGCGACCCGCAGTCCTCCCTCGGCGATGGAGGTGGAACCAGCAGGTACTCTTCCTCTGCTGGTGGAGGTGGGAGCGGCAAGTCGTCCTCCCATGGAGGTGGATGCGGAACCAGCAGGAACTCTCCCTCTGCTGGCGGAGGTGGGAGCAGCAGGTACTCTCACTCTGCTGGCGGAGGTGGGAGCGACACACAGTCCTCCCATGGCGGTGGAGGTGGAACCAGCAGGAACTCTCCCTCTGCTGGCGGAGGTGGAACCAGCAGGTATTCTCCCTCTGCTGGCAGATACCTGGACTGTGGACGTTCGTCCTTCCCCCTCTTGGGCCGTGGACGCACCGACTCCCCCCTCTTGAGCTATGGACGCACCGACTCCTCCCTCTCAGGTGCAGGACGTGGCCGGGTCTGGTCCACTGCCCAGAACCACTCTGCAGCGTCCCCCACCAGACCCTCGTTCCACGCCTCTTCATACTGGGGGTCCCCGTAAGGGCAGTCCTCCCGGACGTGCCCAAACTCGCCACAGGAGCTGCACATGGGAGCCCCTTCCATCCTCCACTGCTCCTGTTCAGCTGCCCAGTCCGGGGGTCCAAATCGAGTTGGCACCCAGGACCAGTACATCTTGTTCAGCTGCTGCTGCTGTTGTTCTTGCAGCTTTCTGCAGCTCTTCCTCCTTCCCATCCTCTTTCCTCCCATTCTCCTTCTTCCTCACTCTTTTTCTCCACATGTAATAATGGAAAAAAAAACGAAAATAAAAAACTGCAGTACCCTCTTCTACCTGAGTCCAGGAGGCACTGGTGATCCCACGCTGGACACCACGTGTGACAGGGTGGCTGGGCGGTGACGTCACGGCAGAAGCAGGAACTAAAAACTGACACCAAATACTGCAGATCAAAGTAAATGAAAGATGTGGCGGCGGCGTTTTTATTAAGCAAAAATAAAATAAAATGTTTTAACAAAAAGGAACTTGCTCACAGAGCGAAATAAAACAGTTAAACAAAAACAAGTCACAAACACAAAATCCACACAGGTCAGGCTGGGCAATAGCCTTCACTGTTCCTGTATGTTTTCTTTTTAAGTTTGGTTTTTCTCTCTCCTCGCTCGCTACGCTCCTCTCGTACACCCACCCGGAGTGCAGCGAGATGCAGGCTCAATAATCTGCCCAGGGGCGGAGGGGGAGACCCCGTTCTAAAAAATAAACAAATACATTTAAAATCAGCAGGGCTTACTACCGCCCTGCTACACATTGTTATAAAAAAAAAAAACCACCAGGGCCCTCTGAGTGCATGAGTACCTGCTGCACCTGCTATTGCTCCGCCACTGGGACCAACCCACCCACAAGAATCCACACTGGGAAAGATGAACATGAGGAGAGGGGTTGGTGTTTCAGGGGGGAGGTGGCCGATTGCGACCAGGTGTGCTGTGCACATGAGGGGAGGTATGTGGCAGGGTGGAAACCCTGCCGGTGCAATAAGTGGGTGAGTGTGGGAATGTGGCTAGAGCCATAATGGAGTAATTGATGATTAATTAGGCTCCAGTCACAGGTGTCTAAAAAGGGTGTTAGACTTGGTGTTAGTGTTATTAAGGTTGGTGTTAGTGTTGGAGATGTATGCTGTGCTGTAGGGTGTTGGTATAGTCGTGTTTTTTTGTTTAAACCATTTATTTTTGGCCACTGTGCCTATCTGTTTGTCCAGTCTTTTTTCTTTGTTAATAAACGTGCGCAATAGTGCTTAAACCTGCAGCTTCTTATATCTGAGTCTCGCCATGAAGGAAACAAGCCTTGCCAGTGAAGCTATGCTGTCACAGTGATGCATAGCACCAAGTGCTAAAGACAGAGGCCAAGTTGATTCCCTAAAAATTCCAGGTGTTGGCGCCCCAATTATTTTTGTTATTGAAGCAACGATATACTAACGTCACAATAAAAGTCACAAAAAGATCAGTCTTTGTTTCTGTGAGATTGTCTCGGTCAGAAAACAGAGGAGGAAGAAAGCAGAACTGAAAACACCAGCTTCATTAACTCCAGTTAAACACACCAAATAATTCAATAAACTTGGAAGAAAACGTAAAATTGGACTAAGGACTATATTAACCTGGATCTCTGAATAAAGGAAAAATGTACAAATCGATGAGTTAATAATGGACTGAGTTGTCTGAAGGACATCTCAATGTGAAGTGGAGTTTTCTTATTGAAAAAGCCATCACCCTATTGGACCAGCTCTGCAAAATAAAGAGTATTCTCCATTAAACTAAAGAACAGAATAGTTACAGAAATATACTGGGGGGATGGAATACATGTATAATGACAGAGAACTTGATATTTGTGAAATGCACAAGGGTGTACTATATCTAGGACATTGTTTCTAGAACACGGGCTGAAATAATATTCTAAAGGGAGTGACTTTAGAGTGAGAATAATACAGCGATCTAAGAAACTGAGTAAAGGTGCTGGAATAAATAAGAACAAATGAAATGGGTGTTAAGTTTCTGTACTGTGTATTCTAATTTACAGAGATATATATTAGCAGATAATAAAGAATTACGATTTCACAATATTAAATCAGAATGTATATTTACACTGAGATATTATCTGAACATTATTAATTGCTGAAACTTAAATGTACTATTTAAATGAAACTTTAATGTACTTTTCTACCGTATTTATTTTCAAACTTAATATTGATAAAATTCCTGAAAGATATAACGATGTTGTGTAATTTAACACTCAATTAACTATAACTAATTAGTCGCAGTCTTGGCACTCTACGCTTATACCATACTTCAAGGTAACAGATTAAGGACACATTCAGTAAACGTTAACCAATTTTTAATAAAACAAAAGGCAAAAAAGACATTTCTGGTAATTTAAGAAACAAAAATTAAAAAAAAAAAATTAATTTAAAGTATTCGTTCATGACAGAAGTATTGGCACCCCTGCTTTAGTGTTTCATGGGTCCTCCTTTTGCTTTTATTATGGCTTTCAGACGTTTAGATAATACATCTTGGTGTTGAAATCTGGGCCTGCTCAGACAGACTGGATACATACGCTTGGCTACAGCTTTTTTCAGGTCAGTTTTACACAGTAAAACCTTTGAGACGCATACACTGCCCCGTCAGATGGAAAAAAGCCCATGAGAAGGGAAGAGGCATGTGACCATCATAGGAGGTTCAAATGCCTTAGGGTACTATAACTTCTAGGATCATGACTAGTGTGGAGCAGTCCTATTCATTCACGCTGTATGAATAGGGCACAAGTTGCTTAAAAAAAAAAAAAGTTTGGATAAACAGGGCTTATGTGTAGCTGTACAGGTTTTACAACAAACAAACAAAAATCCCACCCAAGTACAATTATTGATATAGTTGATACAGTTGTGAAACACACCCATAAAACTAAAATGTGGTTTCCCAATGTCAACATCTTTTTATATATCATACTTAACTGTTTTTGAGGCTTGCAATGTTGGTCTAGGCATGGAATCATTACACATACTGCACTAGTTGGTGCAGTAAGTTGAACAAAAACAGAAGCATAGCTAGAAAACAGCTTAAAAATGTTCACTGTAAAACAATACTGTACTAAAGGCATTCGCTAAAACATTAGTATATACAAAAGGGATTGAAGTTTCAGCATAGTAGGTTATAAAATGGATTGTTTTCTCTTGTGTAATATATATATGTTATAATAAGACTCAATATAAAGTGTTTTTTCCCCAAATTTACTCACAAACCCGAGTCACCACAAAGCCTACAATGGCAGATTAAAACACGAGAGCTCAAAACGGTCATACCTAGGCAATCTATATGAAAAAGCAAAGAAACACCACTGCTCAGAAAAAACCCCCACTTTTATTCAAGTTTCTTCCATTTCAGCTAATTTGATTACTGTTTTTCCTGTATCCAATTACAGTATTACATAGGATACAGTTTAAAGCCAAACAAGCAAAATGTAACAAAGGTCCACATTATACTATTAATTACCTTTATACCATCTTCAGAGAGTCTACCAAGAACAAAAGATCACATTTAAATCCATGAAAATAAAAAGCTTAACCTGGCCAGATCCCCCATAAGTCTGCCAAGTAACCACTTTAGGTTTTTTGGTCTAAGCAAGGCATACGATTGACTCGATGAATTGAACACACTGGTCACTTCTTATTTCAGGCCACAGAGAAAACTAAAGGTTTAAAGTAAACAAAAACCTACACAATGAAAAGTAAAAATAAATCCATAAACCGTTTCGGACTACAAGTCCTTCATCGGCTGAATACAAAAACTGTTGTAGTCCGAAACGTCCTGATAACTGATTTGTAATCAATTATTCTACCTTTAAGTACCTGAAATATCCTTTTCTTTTTTCTTATATATATATATATATATATATATATATATATATATATAATGTGTATATATGTGTCATGTTAAAATCAACTAGTTCTATAGACCACCCATCTATATAATTACTTATTGTAATGTTACTGTTAATAGCAGACTAACAATGAACCAGTGGTTAACAAAGCAAAACAAATATTACATTCAGCTTTTTTTCAGCAGGATGTTTTAAAAAACAAACATTCAGTTTTCAGTGTGCCTTTTCTCCTTTGAGGCAACAAAGTTGAGCATGTCGATGGCTGTAACAACTCCGAACACCATCTGTTTTTTGTCGGAAGATCCATCCGCAAGATCTAGAAACAGAAAGGAAAGGAACCCAAGGTTAGAGAGAGAGCACTGCCTGGTGGGGGATCTGGAAACATCCTTCTGGTGCTTAAACAAATACCAACCAAATCTGCTATCCTGAGTAAAGCTAAACAGTACACATTCTGGGCTGTATTTTACATGTATTGAATTTTAGGTTTATATAAATTTTCGATTAGCTTAAAAATATTTGTTGAAATCTGGAATATGGCTTCAAACTTATGCATTCTGAATCTGTTGCTGCTGAAGTTTTTTTTTGTTGTTCCTTGGTTCTAAGGAGACAAACTAAATAGGTTAAGGGGTTAAACACTTAAATACATGGTGTACCTGGTTTCATAATACAAAAGGCATTTTATGCAATTTAAATACAATAATTAAGCTGTTGGCAGCAGACAAACAACACACACATAGAATAAAGCAGCAAGGCCCAGTCCAAAATCACCCGCTCGTCCTGTAAAGCATGAGTTACACCCCTGCAAACTGTGTGAAAGCAGGAAACAGAAAATATGATGTCTTGCTTCTGCTGAAAGAGCGTTAGGTTTAAACAAAATAATAATAATAATAATAATAATAATAATAATAATAATAATAATAATAATAATTGTATTTAAACCATTTGCAATTATAAAAACATAAATAAACATGTTCATCACAGTAAAAGTAAGGCTTTGGCAATCAGTTTTACGCTGAATAGACAAAGACCAGAACAAGCTTTCACTCAAGTAATTGTAGCAAACACATTTTATTATTGTTTATTTCTTAGCAGACACCCTTATCCAGGGCGACTTACAATTGTTACAAGATATCACATTATTTTTACATACAATTACCCATTTATACAGTTGGGTTTTTGCTGGAGCAATCTAGGTAAAGTACCTTGCTCAAGGGTACCACAGCAGTGTCCACACCTGGGATTGAACCCACAACCCTCCGGTCAAGAATCTAGAGCCCTAACCACCACTCCACAATGCTGCCCTTTTGTTTTATGAATCCCATTTTGCACTTCCATTAGCTACATAAAGGCCACACAGGCAGTGTTTAAAAGAAAACCACGTGATAGGGTGGCTGGGCGGTGACGTCACGGCAGAAGCAGGAACGTAAATAAACTGATAACCAAATACTGCAGATTTCCAAACAAAAAGACGCGGTGTGCTGTTTTTATTAACAAAAATCAATAAAATATTCAAACAAAACACTGTGCTCACAGAGCAAAATAAAAGGTGTAAACAAAACAAATCTCGAACACAAAATAATAAATACAGGTCACTGTTCCTGTATATTTTTTACATAAAGTTTCCTCTCGCTCCTCTCGCTCTCTCCTCTCTAACACCCACCACGAGCTGGAGAGCTGCAGGCTTTTTATATCGTGGCCAAGGGGTTTAACTAGCTAGCAATTATTCTATTACCCCTCAGCCACAATCTGCACAAATTTTTTTAAATTGCTGTAGATGGTGTTTCCCATCCACGCTACTAACCAAAATAATAATAATCGGCTACGCCGTCTAAATACATGAATACCAAAACAATAACAAACCCGCGGCGTTTCATCGTCATTTACAATAACTAAATACAAATACAAATGGGGGAGGCCGCACTTTGGTTGATCCCCGGAGCCAGCATCGCAGCCGTTGTGTGTGCTGATGCGCCAGGGAGGCAAAATAAGCTGATCCCTGGAGCCAGCATTACACTTCAGCCATTAACACCAGACAGAAGGATATCTACATCATCATATGGAAGGAAACGTAAATGGATGGAGACACATATGGATCACATTAGTTTACTGTAAAGCTACGTCTTAGTTGGTGCTTATCTTGGCGAGAGCCGAGTTCAAATCAGCATGTTTTAACATCTACTCTTGTGTAATGGAAATCAAAAATAATAACAGAACACACGGCACCTCGCCGTCATATAAATAAAATCAAACAAAACAAATACAAAATACACTGTGGAGGGGGCAACCCCGATCTAAAAATAAATAAATAAATAATACATACAGGGCTCTCTACCGCCCTGCTACACCATGTTATAGAAAATCTATATTTTCATTCCAAATAGACATCTGGTACAACACTAGGTTAAAGAAAGTTCCCAGTTTCCTTACCTATCCTTCCATGAAGACTGTTACTGATCATTCCCCCCACCAGGGTCTTCTTGGTCAAAGCAACTGGCTGGTCATTGTCAGGAATGAAGCCAGTGAAGGGGTGGGGAAAATGTCAGGTTAAATAAACCAGGAAGTGCAAGACAGTCTAAAAGCATGGTTTGCAGCAGAGATTAGTATGATCGTACTTGCAGCAGGGATTAGTATGATCGTACTTGCAGCAGGGATTAGTATGATCGTACTTGCAGCAGGGATTAGTATGATCGTACTTGCAGCAGGGATTAGTATGATCGTACTTGCAGCAGGGATTAGTATGATCGTACTTGCAGCAGGGATTAGTATGATCGTACTTGCAGCAGGGATTAGTATGATCGTACTTGCAGCAGGGATTAGTATGATCGTACTTGCAGCAGGTTATTAGTATGATCGTACTTGCAGCAGGTTATTAGTATAACCTAGTATGGCACCACATTTCATGTTTTAATGAAAATACGTTTCTTTGTTTCTCTCAAAACTGCACATTTGAGGCCTAAATATGAATGGGTGTTCTTGTGAAGTAAATGAATGAAACTATTTTGCTAGCTACAGTTACTTTAAGGAAATAGGTTGATGAGCAAGAGAAAACCCTGGTTGTTTTGTTTATTTAATTTATTGCATTTGCATAGCGCGTTTTAGACAGAAGTATCGCAAAGCACTGTACAGTACATAGCAGAAAAAAAGAACTACAATACATTTGTATAACATGTCACACATACAACTGCCACAATCAGACCATTTAAATAACAGATTTAAATCAACAGTATACACATAATAATAATAATAATAATAATAATAATAATAATAATAATAATAATAATAATAATACAAAAGAAGCGATTTTAAATTTACATAAAACCCACTAAGGTAAGAAAGCCATTTTATAAAATTGCGTTTTAGTCTTGAGTCAGAGTGCGGTTTGGAAGATACAGGGTCAGTAACTCCTGCAAATAACTAGATGCTAATCCATTCAGGGCATTGTAAGTTAACAGCAAAATCTTAAAATCAATTCTATACTGCACAGGGAGCCAGTGTACAGGACAAAAACAGGGGTAATAGGTTCACTTTTCCTGGTTTTAGTCAGAATTCTAGCAGCAGTATTCTGAACAAGCTTCAAGCGGGATACCACATGTTTTGGGACACCAGAAAAAATATACATTACAGTAATCAATTCTAGATGAAACAACGGCATGCATTAGACTCTCGGCATCAGATACGGAAATAATTGGTCTAAGTTTGGCTCTATTTCTCAAATGGTAAAAAGATTCTTTAGTAACTTCCCTAATATGAGTCTCAAATGATAGATCAGGATCAAAGATGACCCCAAACTCTTCATTTCTAGTTTAAGTTTTGATGAGAGACTGTAAGGGTCGAGCTCATGTAATCCCACATTTCCTTTTAGTTGGTTCTGTGATCCCACTAGCATAAATGTTTTATCTGAATTCAACATTAGAAAATTCTGTGACATCCAATGCTTGATGTCTGTAAAGCAAGGAGCTAATAACACCCAGGCAGAAGAAATTCCTGGCTTTAGGGACAAATATAGGTAGATTGCTATTTATCTTGCTCTTAATTGTATTATTACTTGTACTGTGATTCTTGAAATGTATTTTTGTTTACGACTCTAAGTCGCCCTGGATAAGGGCGTCTGCTAATAAATAAATAAATAAATAAATAAATAAATAAATAAATAAATAATAATAGCTGTACACACGGGTATGGTGCGGTGCATGCAGCACAGTGTCAATGGTGTGGTACACTGGTATGGAACACACAGTACGATATACACGGTACAGTGAACACGGCACAGTACACACGGTACGGTAATTCAGACAGGTTAGCAACAGCATAGATTATTGAATGAATGCATCACATAAATATGTTAAAAATACATGTCCTCAAAGAAAACGATGAGGAAATTAAGAAAGCAAGCTAGCTAACTTAGCGCTAATATATACGGTGTTGTGCTCTATGTTGGAGTGATAGATAGTATTTGTCTGCCTTCACATTAATGTTACAAATAACGACTCAAACAGATCAAACACACTTCACAGATTTCTCTCTGAGGTTAGTCTAGCTTTATTGCGGTCGTCCCCAGGCTCGGCCTTCTAAGACGTAGTACACGAGAGCGATATATCATAGGCGCATATGGCTGTCACTCTTGGAAAGGGGCGGACTGTGGCTTTCTAATTATACCCAATATGGGCATCTACGTCGGTGAGAATCTGACTGACTGCTTCACGCTGTGTGAGAAAGCACTGGATGGAGCAGACGCAAGGATAGCAAAGAAAACATTGCAAAACAAAATAAAATAAAATAAGATTGCGTTTCCATTGTTTTTGATAATTTTCTTCTTTTATATATTATTTTGCATTTCTTGCGTTTTCTATAGTTTTGTTATAAATGGCTGTAACTTTTGTTCTGGTGTTCCAATTTTAATTCTTTCATTTGACATGTTCCCAAGACCTTGAAGTTTGATTGTAAAATACTTTTTTTTTCTACTCAGAGCACTGAAAAAAATATTTGACAACAAATGTTCTTTTCTTCTAAAAAGCGTGTTTTATTTTCATCCTGCCATTCGTTAGTTTTTTGTTTATTATTATTTATTTCTTAGCAGACACCCTTATCCAGAGCGACTTACAATTGTTACAAGTTATCATTATTTTTTACATACAATTACCCGTTTATACAGTTGGGTTTTTACTGGAGCAATCTAGGTAAAGTACCTTGCTCAAGGGTACAGCCTATTTAATGGCCGGTGAGAAATCTGCGCCAGCTGCCTATTGGCAGCCGGCGTACCAGCTGCCCGAAGGCAGCCGGTGAAAAAATACAGTATGGCGCCCCCTAATCAAAAGGGGGTGCCAACAAAAAACTGTAAATTAAATGTTCAAAACAAAGGGGGGGGTGGTGCAGAGCACGCCACCCAGAGCCCACTGGTCGACAAAAGCCATCATGTCGCCAGTGGACTCCGCGTCGGCGTGCTCCAACGCCACCCGGGAACGGAGGAGGGCCCTGAACATGGCCCCACAGTCAAAGAGACCCTCCCCGGTGATCTTACGCTTCCTGGTCTTGTAGATGGTAAGTTTGCCAAGAGCCAGGAGCAGATTCACCAGGAGGTCCCTCTTCCTGGTGGAGCCACGAACAGGGTGCCCGAAAATAAAAAGGGTAGGGGAAAAATGCAGCCAGAACTGCAGCAGTAGGTTCTTCAGGAACACAAAAAACGGCTGCAGCCTGGCGCAGAGGAGGTAGATGTGGAAAACCGACTCGGACTCGCCGCAGAAAGGGCATGCGGGGTCCGAGTCGGTGAAGTGACGCAGGACCTCTCCTGACGCGAGCGCTCCGTATAGCACCCTCCAGCCCAGGTCCCCAGCGCCTCTGGGGACCAGCGGGGAGTACAAGGCCTCTCACTGGGGCCTCTCGCCCTCCGGGGGTTGGAGGGGCTCCCGCCAAGCGGTGTCTCGGCGGGAGAAGAGGGCGAGGAAGTGGAGGGTGTGGAGCGCCATCGCGTACAGGGTCCTCCTCGACACGGAACGAAGGGGGGTCGAGGAGAACTGCGAGATCCTGCTCAGGTGATTCTCGAGGGGAGGCTGAGGGGGAGCCCGATCCTTTGGTTTGATCAGCAGGACCGGAGAGCCGGGGGTAGGGAGGGACGATGGCTCTCCGGTCCTGAGGACCCCCTCGAGATACCCGACAGAGTCTGGGTGCAAAGCTGCCTTGCACTCCCGGATCGCTCGGCGGGCCGTTCTGAGGGTCCCCCGAGTCGCCCTGGCGACCAGCGACTCGGGAGTCAGCCACGCCGAGCGTTGGTGATCCAGGAGATCCCAGACTCTGGTCACCTTGGCCGAGATCAACAGGCTCCGCACCGCGGGGGATTCCAACGCCTGCGCACCTAGATGGAGGTTGTGCAGCAGGGGCTCCAGAACGAATTCCTCCCCCTCGGTCGGAACCGCGTCTCGGCCGATGTCGAACATGCTCCGGGTCTTGAGCAGGTCCCTGTAAAAGACCGGCAGCTCGGGGAGACGGATCCCCGGGAGGTCGAGCCAGAACAGCTGCCGGTCGTAGCCCAAGTGGTGCAGCTGGCGCAGGAAGAGGGAGGCCAGCGCGCACCACTGCGGGGCCGGGTCCGCGTACAGGAATCTCTGCAGGGTCTGGAGGCGGAAGGTGTGCACCTGAGTCCTGATGCACACCAACCCTTGTCCTCCCTCAGCCAGAGGGAGGCTCAGCACCCCCGCAGAGACCCAATGCTTTCCGGCCCAGAAGAAGTCCGTCAGCTTCCTCTGGACCCTGGCCACAAACTCAGGGGGCGGGCTCAGGACGGTGAGTTGATGCCAGAGCATCGACGCCACCAGTTGGTTAATCACTAAAGCCCGTCCCCTGAAGGAAAGCACTTTCAGCAGACCCGACCACGACCTCAGTCTCGCAGCCACCTTGTCCTCCAACTCCACCCAGTTGGCTGCGACCGAGGTCTCCGCGGGGCTCAGGTGGACTCCCAGGTATTTGAAGCTGTCCGCGCTCCACTGGAACTGCTGGAGCACGGCAGGGAGGGAGTCCACCCGCCAGGGGCCTACGAACAACCCAGAGCACTTGGTCCAGTTGATCTTGGCAGAGGACGTGGCAGAGTAAACGCTCTGGCAGCTCCGCATCCTCTCCAGATCGACTGGGTCGGAGGCCACCAGGAGCACGTCGTCGGCGTAAGCCGACAGGACCACCCTCGTGTCCGGCGCGCCGAGCGCCAACCCCGTGAGCCTCCTGCGAAGGAGGCAGAGGAAGGGCTCGATGCACAGCGCGTACAGTTGTCCGGACAGAGGGCAGCCCTGACGCACTCCTCTCCCGAACGCGAGGGGCGCGGTCAGGGACCAGTTCACCTTCAAAAGGCACTCGGCAGAGGCGTACAGCATTCGGAAGAGGCCGACGAACCTCGGCCCGAATCCGAATGCCCGCAGGGTTCCGAAGAGATACTCGTGATCCACCCGGTCGAACGCCTTCTCTTGGTCGAGAGACAAGAAGGCGACCGACCGACCGGTCCCCCTGCAGTAGTGCAGGAGGTCCCGAACCAGAAAGATGTTATCAAAAATCGTCCGGTTCGGGACCGTGTAGGACTGGTCGGGGTGGATCACGTCTGCCAGCACGGACTTGAGCCTCAAGGAGGCAGCCTTGGCCACGATTTTATAGTCTGTGCATAGCAGCGAGACCGGGCGCCAGTTCTTCAGGCAGAGGAGATCCCCCTTCTTGGGCAGGAGCGTGATCACCGCCCGCCTCATCGAAAGGGGCATCTCCCCGGTCTCGTAGGCTTCCGCCAGGACCCGCGCAAAGGCGGGCCCCAGCAAGTCCCAGAACTTCTTGAAGAACTCCACGGTCAGCCCGTCGATGCCCGGCGATTTGTTATAGGGCATCCGACTGAGGGCGTCGGAGAGCTCGGCCAGGGTCAGCTGGCCCTCGAACTCATCCCTGACGCCCTCGCCAACCGTGGGAAGCCCATCCCACAGAACCCTGCACGCGTCGGAGTCGACGGGATCCGGAGAGAAGAGGTCAGAGTAAAAGGCTCTGGCCCTCTCGTTCACGCTCTCCGGATCCGTCAGAAGGGAGCCGTCGTCTGCCAGAAGGCAGGTGATGTTCCTGCGGTCTCCCTTCTTTTTCTCCAACGCGTAGAAGAAGTGTGAGCCGCGGTCCATCTCCCGAAGGAACTGGATCCGCGAGCGCACAAACGCCCCCCGGGACCGCTGGAGCTGCAGGTCCCGCAGGGTGCTCTTCTTCTCTACGTACGCGCTCTGCTCGAGTGGGTCCCCGCGAGCCAGGCGGCTCTCCAGATCGAGCAGCTCCCTTTCCAGCCGCTCGATCCGTGAGTCCCTCCGCCAGCTCGCGCCCCTCGTGTACTCCTGACAGAAGATCTTGATCTGCGCTTTCCCCACGTCCCACCACTGACGCCACGTGGGGAAGCGAGATCGTCTGCCGTGCCAGACCGTCCAAAAGTCCCGGAAAGACCGCTCAAAGCACTCGTCCTCCAACAAGGCGTTGTTGAAGTGCCAGTAGGCGGAGGCGTGCCCTACTGGCACCAGGGCCACCGCCACGGCCACCAGGTTGTGGTCTGTGAACGGCGCCGGCCTGATGTCGGAGGAGCGAACGCAGTGAGCGTGGTTCCTGGTGACGTAGAACCTGTCGATCCGGGACAGAGACACCCGCCCCTCCCTCACCCTGGTGAAGGTGAAGGCGGGGACGTCCGGGTGATACCAACGCCAGATGTCGACCAGAGAGAGCTGAGCGGTCAGCTCTCTCAGAGCTGCCGACGAGAGAGGGTAGTGTTCTTGACCCCCCACCCTGTCCGCGGCCTCGAGGGTGCAGTTGAAATCACCCCCGAGGACCACGCACTCGTCGGCGCTGATGTTGTTCATGTAGGTCGACATCCGGCGAAAGAACTGGACCCTCGCCGGACCCGTGGACGGCGCGTACACGTTCACCAGGTGAACGATACTGTCGCCGTCCCGGATCCGGTGGTGTAACAGACGGCCCGGCTCGACGTCTACCACATCGAGTACCGTGGGAAGAAAGGACCTGGAGAAGAGCGTCGCCACCCCACAGGAGGTGCCGGTGAGATGGCTGAACGACACTCTCCCCCCCCCCCCCACTCCAGAAGCCAGTTGGCTTCCGTCTCTGGAGTCGTGTGGGTTTCCTGCAGGAAGCACACAGAGTAACCCCCTTTTTTCAGGAAGGAGATTACCTGGGCCCTGCGGAAAGGGTCCCTACACCCGTTGACGTTCACGGTACCGATGTGATACATGATCCTCTGTCAGGAGTGGTCGGTGACGCTCACGGGAGATCCTGAGTTCTCCCGAAGCTCACCAACTGGTCGTGTAACTTTCGGGCCCGAATGTGCACGTTCGAGCCCGAAGTTTTGTTGGCGTGGCTGGCCCTGAGGAAGGACCTCACAGAGGTTAGGATCCTCTGGAAGTCCCCCCATTTGTCCAGGGCCAGCTGTACCTTGTCCCTGCGGTGGATGGTGGCCTCCAAGAACTCCAGGAGATCCGCCGCGGGGATGTCAGGGAGAGAGACGGACGGAACCTCCGAGCCCACGCTGCCCGTGGACTCGGTATCCTCCTCCCTCTCCCTCAGCTCTCCATCGCCCCCCTCGCGATGGTAAAGCACAACGCACTCCCGTTGGTGGGTGAGCGCGTTGCGCCTTATTTTGAGCTTCACCGGTCCTCCCTGCGCCCCACCCCCAGGGGACGCGACGGGAGAGACCGGCGGAGGGACCCTCGCGGGGACCGTCTGCACCCTGGATTTCGGGGGCGCAGACGGGCGCTCGGCGTACGCCGCCGAGCCAGATGGTTTGGTCCCCGCTCTGGGTCCCTCCTTTGAGGTCCGAGGCACGGTCTCAGGCCCGTCCTCTTTCCTCGAAGGAAGGGGATACACCCTTTCGGGTACTTCCCCTTTCCCCGCATCAGTCACCGGGACCGCCTCGGGCGATGTTTCCCCCCCGACGGCCGCACAAGGGCCGGAGCCCTCGTCGCCGCCGGAAAGGGAAGCCCGAGGCGGTTGTTGTTTCAGGGGCTCCTCCCGCGCCCCCTCGGTGACTGGAACCGGTCCCTCGACGATGGGTCGGGGACCGGTTTCTTGGCCCCGTTGCACTTCGGGGAGGGGATCTACCTCGAGGGCACCACCTTCTGCCCTCTCTGGTTCTTCCCCTCCCTTCCGCGCTCCGGAGACCAATGTAAGCGCGGGCTCTGCAGAGCCCGCCGCTACCTCAGGGGGTGTTTCCTCCTCCCCCTCCGCGGCGGCACGAGGGCCGGAACCCCCGTTGCCGCAAGAGAGGGAAGCCTGAGGCAGCTCTTGTTCTTGGGGGGGCTGTTCTTCCCCCCCCCTCCGACCCCTCAGCCGGGGTCGCTTGCATGGGCTCTGCGTTGTCTGCGGAGCCCACGCCTGTCTCGGGAGCCCGAGGCAGCTCTTGTTCTGGGAGGGGTGGTTCTCCCTCCCCCTCCGGCCCCTCGGCGGAGATCGCCTGCATGGGCTCCGCTTTATCCGCGGAGCCCATGCCTGCCTCGGGAGCTGGTTCCGCCGCCCCCTCCTCGGCAACACAGGTTTTATGACCCGTGTCGCCTCCGGAGGTAGGCGGTGCCCGAGGCAGGTGTTGTGTCGGGGGCCCCTCCTGCGCCCCCTCGGCGACCTCCCCTGCGGCCGACCCCTCGATGGTGGAATCGGGGCCGGCTTCCGAGGTCTCTTTAGTGACGGGGAGGGGATCTGCCCGAAGGGCTCCATCTGCCCTCACGGGTTCCTCCCTCCCCTTTGGCCTCTCGGCGGGGGCCTCTTCCCATGGGCTCCGCAGATTCCGCGGAGCCCCGGACCGCCCCGGAGGATGGATCCTTCTCCCCCTCTGTGGCATTACGAGGGCCGGGGCCCTCATTGCCGGTAGAGGGGGGATGCCGAGGCGGTCGCTTTCGTTTCTGGGGGCCCTCTATCGCCCCCCCAGGGACCCTCACCAGGAGGCCTAGACGTGTGCATTTAAGTGCACACGTGGGAAGGCGCGCCTGCGCCTTCCTCTTCCCCCTGAGGCCGCCGGAGGCTGTCCCCTGCCCTGCCACAGCGACGGGGAGCCCACCTCCGACAGCGCTTCTCTCCTCATCCTCTGTGGGGAGGAGGTGTTTGGTTTTACGGGCGGCTTTGCCGCCCTGCCTCGCGGGGGGTGCCGTCGAGGGAGTCCCTTTCTCTGGGACTCCCCCTGACCCACCGCCAGATGGTGCGGCGGTGGGCTTCATCTCCCCCCGCTTGGCCTCCCCGTTGGACCTGGCCGCCACCTTCTTCTTGCGGCGGGCGACCGCGGTCCATTCGGCGGCCTTCTCCCCCCGCGTGCTTTCATGAGGCGCGGAGGGTCCGGCCACCTCGGGGGCTTTCTCTCCCTTTCCCCCCTCAGATGTTCCTGGGAGGGGGGTGGGTGCCTTTTTGCCCCCCTCTGTGGGCCTTTTTGAGGGCCCCGGGGGCGAGGTGGACTCGGAGGGGCGCGGTGCGGGCGCAGGTGGTTTTGCGCCCTGCTGGAGCTTGGGGCACCTCTTTTTCTGGTGCCCCAGCTCCTTGCAGTGATAACACCGCACCTCCTCCGAGGAATAAAAGATTACATAGTTGGTCCCCTGAAAGGGGACCACAAAACTGCCCTCCACGGCGTCCCTCCCCGCCAGGTGGATGGTCACCTGGCGTCGGAAGGACAGCACGTGGCGGAGGGGTTGGTCCTTGCACCCTAGGGGGATGGGGTGGATGCCCGTTTTTAACTCCCCTAGGGCCTGAAGATGGGGCTTCAGGAGGTCGTCCTTCAAGAATGGCGGGACGTTAGAGAGGACGACCCTGCTGCCCAACCCCTCCAAGGGTTCAATGGGGATATATATCCCCCCAACCGCGAGACCCCTCTCGATAGCGGTGTGCGTGGCGGCCTCAGATTTTAAAAAGAAGACGGCCTTGCCGTACATCTTTGAGGCCGCCACGATGGTCGATGGCCCGACCACCTTGGCCATGGCTTTCACCATGGCCTCTATCGAGAGGGTATCTCGGAGGAGGCACCTGACCCCGTGCCTCCTCGTCATATTTTTAAAGGGGGCTGCAGCCTCCCCTGCAGCCACCTGTGCCCATTTTTTTGGGGCCTGTGGAGCTTGCCCACTCATTATTTAAATTGTATTTATTTATGTAAAAAACAAACAAACAATAAATCAAAATAAAAACAAACACAATTGCACATCCCTGCACTCCAATAGTGCAGGGGCACAAAGTTTTTTTTTTTTTTTTTTAAATAATAATTAAATAAACAAAAAATAAAACAAACAAACAAAAATTATTTATTTAATTTTAAAACAACAAAAATAAAAATTCACACACCCACCCCTGTACTCCAATAGTGCAGGGGCACACACACACACAAATAAAAATAAAACAACCAAAAACACAAAGGTTTTTTTTTTTTTTTTAATAAACAAACGTATGTGTTTGTTTTTTAAATAAACAAACAAATACAAAATCACACACCCCTGCACTCCAATAGTACAGGGGTAAAAGAAAAACACAAAAATAAATCAAAGTTTAAAACTAAACAATAGTTTTAAACTTAAAAGAATGAAAAAACAAACTAAGGGCAAACAAAGGAGCACATGGCCTGTGCTCCTTGCCTGCCCTTCCCCCACTCTGCACACGGCAGAAGCAGGGGATTAAAACAAAAGTATTTTTAAAACAAAAACTAAAACAGTGTAATGATTTTAAATGATTTTAAAATAAACTAAAGAAAGTGCTCTTTAATAAAAAATTAAAAAGCAAAGAAACTAGTTTAAATGAATTAAAAATTAAAAGAACAAAACAAACAAAAGAAAAAACAAGCCAAAATGGCTGCCCTCCTACACTTGCAAACAAAGCAAGTGTAGGAGACCAAAGGAAAAATAGAAATAAAATGTGTTTTTAAAACACTAAATAAAAGTTTTTATCAACAAAAAAGGTGCCCTGCTGCTTTAGAAATAAGAGAAAATAAAAAGATTTTGAAAATAAAAAGATGAAAACACTGTTTTGTGAACTTTTAGCAGGAGCTCACCTCACATACGTCTGCTCACGCTCAAGGGTACAGCAGCAGTGTCCCCCACCTGGGATTGAACCCACGACCCTCCGGTCAAGAGTCCAGAGCCCTAACCACTACTCCACACTGCTGCCCTATGTTTCTTTACTAAATTTATTGGATATCAAATCAAACAATTTACTTTTTATTTTCTGAATCCCCAGTTTGTGCTGATTTATTCCACATGTGGTACTTACCTGAAACCCCTGTAGTCACAGTTATACGTACAAATATAATAACAGTAAAATAAATTGAGAACGTTTCTCCGTCAATAATGTACAGAGCACTCACCTGAATCACTTAATAAAAATCTCAAATTCATCCACTTTGTAGTTTAACTTCATCCTCTTTATTTCACTACCAAAAACAAGCAGAACTATTAAAAGGGCCAGTCAATCATAGTCCTACACAAAACATTTTCTTAAGTGATAATATGGAAATTATGTTTACTGCACCTGCACCGTTTGACCTAGAGTCAAGATTGTTTACCTTTATTAAAGGAATGTTCTCTTATTTTGCGTGTTAAGATTTTATTTTATTTTTTTGCCGTGGTAACTGCGACCTACAGTTACCGAAGAAGCAATATACAGTGCCTTGCATAAGTATTCACCCCCCTTGGACTTTTCCACATTTTGTGGAAAACAACCTGGAATTAAAATGGATTTAATTAGGATTTGTTGTCACTGATCTGCACAAAATAGTCCATAATGTCGAAGTGGGGGAAAAAAAAATCTACATATTTTTGAAAATTATTTACAAATAAAAAACTGAAAAGTCTTGATTGCATAAGTATTCACCCCCTTTGCTGTGACACCTCTAAATAAGCTCTGGTGCAACCAATTGCCTTCAGAAGTCACATAATTAGTTGAATGGAGTCCACCTGTGTGCAATTAAAGTGTCACATGATCTCAGATTAAATACACCTGTTTCTGGAAGGCCCCAGAGTTTGTTAGAGAGCATATCTAAACAAACAGCATCATGAAGACCAAGGAGCTATCAAAACAAGTCAGGGATAAAGTTCTGGAGAAGCACCAATCAGGGTTGGGTTATAAAAAAATATTCCAAACTTTGAACATCCCCTGGTGCCCCGTTAAATCCATTATCAAAAAATGGAAAGAATATGGCACAACCGCGACTCTGCCTAGAGAAGGCCGTCCACCAACACTCAGTGACCAGGTAAGGAGGGCATTAGTCAGAGAAGCAACCAAGAGGCCAATGGTAACTCTGAAGGAGCTGGAGAGATCCACAGCTGAGATGGGAGAAACCGTCCATGGGACAACTGTAACCCGGACGCTCCACAAAGCTGGGCTTTATGGGCGAGAAGAAAGCCATTGCTGAAAAAATCCCAATTTGGATTTTGCCAAAAGGCATGTGGGAGACACAGCTGGTCTGATGAGACCAAAATTGAACTTTTTGGCCTTAGCGCAAAACGCTATGTGTGGCGCAAAGCAAACACTGCTCATCACCCTGAGAACACCATCCCCACGGTGAAGCATGGTGGTGGCAGCATCATGTTATGGGGATGCTTTTCATTGGCAGGGACTGGGAAACTGGTCAGGATTGAGGGCAAGATGGATGGAGCCAAATACAGGGAAATTCTAGAGGAAAACCTGTTTCAGTCTGCAAGACACCTGGGAATCGGGCGGAGGTTCACCTTCCAGCAGGACAATGGCCCTAAACACACAGCCAAAGCTACACTGGAGTGGTTTAAAAACAAGAACCTGAATGTCTTAGAATGGCCCAGTCAAAGCCCAGACCTCAATCTGATTGAGAATCTGTGGCAAGACATGAAAATTGCTGTTCACCAACGGTCCCCATCCAACTTGACAGAGCTTGAGCAATTTTGCCAAGAAGAATGTGCAAAAATTGCAGGATCCAGATGTGCAAAGCTGGTAGAGACTTACCCAAAAAGACTCACAGCTGTAATTGCTGCCAAAGGTGCTTCTACCAAGTATTGACTCAGGGGGGTGAATACTTATGCAACCAACAAATGTCTTTTTTTTTTGTTTAACCCTTTGCAGTCCATTTATTAAGTGCGTGTCAGGCACGTCAGGTCCAATTTATTTTCACACACGCAGTTAATTTTAGATGCGCGGTTTAAAAGTATTTGTTTTCCACAGTCAAATGGGTTTAAAAGGCCCTGCATATCAACAAAGCACTCACTAGGCATCTCCAGCCCCGCCCCACCCTTTCGTTCACTATAGCTTTCACCTATGTAATAAATAAATAATAATAATAATAATAATAATAATAATAATAGTAGTACATACCGATCAATCATCTCCTGATCACACATTTTATCACCAAACTCCTCAATAATGCGATCCAAGTCATTATTTTATTACTATAACATCTCAAAAAAGCTCTGCAAGTGTCCGTGATGTTCTCTGTGCGCTGATGCAGTATCAGCCAGCTTGTTTCCTTATGACCGCCCCGTTATCTGATGCCAGGGGCAAGTATGACTAATCATGAGATACGCCCTTTTTTTTTTTTTCGACTTGTCTCGGCTCCTGTCGCTCCCACTCGGCCATTGAATGGTTCTCTCGGCTTTTTCCGGAGAAAAAACGATTAGAAACCCGTTTTTTGCATTTTTTTGATGATGTCGGACAGGGCCTGATAGGAATAATTGCAATGTCGGACCAGGTCTGACATAGGACCGCAAAGGGTTAATTAATTTTTGTGTCACAATAAAAAATATTTTGCACCTTCAAAGTGTTAAGTATGTTGTGTAAATCAAATGGTAAAAATCCCAATTAAATCAATTTTAATTCCAGGTTGTAACACTACAAAATGTGGAAAAGTCCAAGGGGGGTGAATACTTATGCAAGGCACTGTATAGGGATGCCCACCTACATAGCTTCTGGCCTAGCCAACACAGCCCTAAGACTTGAGGAAGCCCGCTGTCAGAGCCCTGACAGCCTTTGCAATGGCACTGCAACCAGAAACCAGAGTGGCAACAAAACACTGCGGGAAAGACTGTGAACAGTCAGACCCGAAGCAGAGCTGAGCCCAGCGACTGCTAGTGAATCGGCAAAGTGTAACCTTGTTCACTGTACAAGTACCGGCGGGAACGGAAGCAGGTCTGGGACCTACAGTTACCACAGGAGCAATTTATAGGGATGCCCATCCTAACAGTCTTCACACTGCAGAACTAATGTGGCACAAGACACTGTGGGCAAGCAGCTTAACCCGAAGCGAGCACCTCGGTCTAACACAGGACAGATGAGTTACTATTTCAGTGAAAAAAACTGAAAAAATACACAGAGAAACTATTTTTCTCACATAACACAGTAACAATTTAATTACCATTAATTTAATATAATTTTTGTAGCAAAAAACAAATTTTTTATTTTTAAACTTCAACTGAAGCTAGCAGCCTGAGAGAGAACACAAGTAGCCAACTTAAGGTGGTTCGATCCGGGGAAGGGGCGACGGAGCTGCTGGATTCACACAGAGCACAAGGCCGCTGAAGGACTAACGAAAACCATTGCTGAGTGCACAATACACGCAAGTAGTAATTACTTTAAGCACGTATAATAATCACAATAAAGTGTAATTACATGAGCGAAACAACAAAATCAGATAAGTAAATGTACTCATCTGTTCGTAGATCTCTCTCGCTTTCAGGTCGGTGAAAGGAACAACGATGACAATGTCTTTTTGCCCTTGGGGGCGGGCTTGACTGCGTCACAGGCACTACGTGCAGCTTTGATATACATCTTATTCAGGTTATCACAGTCTTTACTTTAAATACCCATTAGGTAATGGTTACATTTCGTACTTGATAGGGAACTGGGCAGAAACATGGCAAATGAAATTCATTGGCTGGGTTTACATCCACGTGAAAATCGACTCTACAGTCATGACTGTGTGACGTTGTCACGCGAATACATCGTGAAACAGCAAAAGAATGTCTTTTGGTCAGCGCGACTTTAAGGGAAGGGTCAATCGCTTTCTCACGATACAAATAGCTGTAAAAACCTATGTAAACCAGAACAAGAATCGTGCTTGTGTGTCACGAGGTTTCAGCAGTCAAGATCCTAAATAACTTCTTTCATTTCTTTGAGTACTATTGGGAGGATCTCATCTGGCCCAGGGGATTTGTTTATTTTAAGAGCTCCTAGTCCCTTTAACACTTCTGCCTCTGTTATGCTAAAGTTATTTAAATCTGGATAGGAACAGGTGGACATGTGGGGCATGTTGTCCATGTCCTCCTTTGTAAAAACTTGTGAAAAGTAATCATTTAATATATTTGCTATTTTTTTTTTCTTTGTCTATGATTTTGCCATTTGTGTCTCTTAGACATTCAACCTCCTCTTTGAATGTTCTCTTGCTGTTATAATATTGGAAAAACATTTAGGAATTGGTTTTAGCCCCCTTAGCAATACTGATTTCTATCTCTCTCTTGGCCCTTTGTGTGTACTCTTTCTGTGTACTTTGTTTTTGGTCCCTTTTAAATGCTCTGTAAAAGTGCCTTTTTTTGCTGAATATTTTTTTTAATCTATTAAACCATTTTGGCCATTTTGTTTTAGATTTAGATTTGTCTACTTTTGGGATGTAATTGTTTTGTGCCTCTAGTACTACATTTTTAAAAAACAGCCATCCTTTTTCTGTGGATGTTTTCTCTATTTTACTCCAATCTACTTCTAGATGTTTAAGCATCTAAATCACATGCTGAATGTTTCTTTTTTTCTTTCTTTCTGTACTTTGGAAATGTTGAAAAACACTTAGCCATTCCTTTTGGTTTTCCATTTGATTTAACTGTTCTTAATTTAATTTGACCTTTCAGATCATTTAAGCACATGCTTGTCTAGTAAATGGCGCTTCACAGTACAGATTCTGATTTCCAAGGTAGGTGCTTTACTTTTGCTGTCTGGGAAGCAGCCTGAACTGCAACACTACTGCTTTGATTTTCTTCACTTCAAGTGCTTTGATCTGTTACATTCTCACTAGCAAACATGGTGTTTGCAGGATCTGATGCAAGGCAAATTACAATTTCTGTGTTTTTTGTGTGAGGTGGTCTGTTATTTCAGGTTCACTGCTGGCTCACTATTTCAACAAGCCTATTTCTGATGGAAAGACAAGGGATTCATTGCTTAGTATTTTGTTGTGTTCCGAGGTGACAGCAGACACTTTTACTTTTGCTTCTGTTTCTTCATGATGGGTATTTCTTCCATGTGAGATGCATTCAAGGTTATATATGGCAAATCCACATTTGGTGTCTCAGAAGGGTCCTCTTTCAGCTGCTCTCCAATTAGCTCCTTCACCCCATGCCTGCTTCTCCATGCACTGCATATACTGTGAAGTACGGTCATTTTGTGAATTCTTCAATTCATTGTCTTACAACTCAAGCAGCAAGCTCATTTGTTGTTACAACAGCTTTCCTGTATTTGTCCTGCTTAGACAGCACTTTTCCTGTTTTGTGTGAAATGCTGTTAACAGAACATCTCAGTAATGTCTTTGTCTGTAATAAAGGTCTGTGGTTCCTGCTGTCCGGCAAATTCTTTAAAAGGTGCCCATTTGTAGATTAATGTTTTCTTTGGACTCACTCCTTACAAATACAAAAGAATCTACATGAATCACTTCTGGAAATGTATCATATAAAATTTTCATCGATTGTGTCTGCACAAGTAAAAATTGCAAGTCACCATTTTCATTTATGTGTAATGGACACCTTCCATCTTCATTTTCAAAGAGTTTCTATGCATTAATAAGGTGATCTTCACCACTTTGTAGCAGTTGCATACGTTTGCAACAAGCTTTCAGATTCTGCAGGTCTTTTAAAGTAAGATGTTTGCCTCTGTGTTGCACAATGAAGTTTAACAGGTGTGGATTTTTTGGTTCCAATTTTATCACATCAGCAAGCTCTTCCATTTCTGATTTGCTGATGCACCTGTTTTGAGTATAAATTTGGGTCAAGTTTTCATCTAGTGCAGGATTGTGTTCTAGTTCTGCATTGATGACGACCAAGCATTGGCATTTTGAGTCATAAACAAGTGTAAAGCTGCATGGACATTCACTCGCAAGAACAAATTAAAACACTGCATTCACGATCATAAGGATATTAGTGTTTTTCTGCAATATTGGTTAGACGACAGTTTTCTTTTTGATGTTATAATATTTCAAGTCTTATTGTATTGTAATAGTTGCTTAGCCTTTTAAAGTTCAGTGATATTTTTTTTTTTTTTTGGCACATTACACAGCATTAATATTGCACATCACTATATTCTTATGTAGCCTACACAGCATCCTTACCTATATTTTACATGTAATAGAATTTGTATTACTAAATGTGCAAGCAGTACTATATAGCCTATACATCTGACCAAATATTACAATTATTAATAAATCAATTAGGCACTGTACCCCTAATAGCTTACATATCAGGAATTATCATTATAGAAATATGCATTTTTTTTTAATTAGCAAAAATGCTGACGGACCAAGAGAAAAATAGCCGGACAAGCCGAGACCTGCACATTTCTACCCGCACGGGGTACTTAATTAAAACTTAATGACACATATTATATGTCAATAAAAACACTCAAATTGCTCCTCGGCCCCCATAATTATCAAAAATAGTTAGTTATTCTTAAAATCACCTATAATAATAATAATAATATTAATAATACTACTACTACTACTACTACTACTACTACTAATAATAATAATAATAATAATAATAATAATAATAGAGCAGACAGAATAGCAGTCAAGTATCAGCTACCCTCCCGACTAAATCATCATGCGACTTGTTTACAACTACAGGTGGGGCAAAATTTTGCAAGGGGGGAGGGATTCAATTTGTCATGACACAGTCTGCTATGCTCTGTAGATACGCTTCAACCAAACGAGCAAGATCTGAACATTTGAATTAGCAAAATGTATGTATTTTAAAACTCAAATCTCCCTCCCGTTTCAAATTAGTTCATACCGTGAAATGTTAGCCTTTATGCGTAATTCGGGGGATGCGGTAGAGGGCTCTCCCCCGCTTTGCGCTGCTTTTTCTTATCCGATATCCTTTTCTTTAGCCTGTCTTACCTTCCCTCTGTGGCATCCTGCTCGGTAGCGTCCACGATCTCTTCCTGGTGGAAGCTGTTCCCAGTTCAGCCTCATTTAGTATTTCCAGCCAATCACACAATGCAGCGCTCGCCTCGTCAATTATTAGGGCATGGCCAGCGCTGCTCCACGTGTTATTGGCTGCCCCTCCTGTCTATCTCGCTCTCTTTTTCTACTTTAACCCAGCACTATTTCCGCTTCCTTGTCTGTGTTTGTATTTTTTTTCGTTTCTTTCACTGCAAGCCGTTTCTCTGCTCTGCGCTCGCAAGATAGTATCAGCTATTTTCCTACCTGCTCAGTCTGCGCCGTTCAAAGCGCAGCGTCATTCTCAACTTGGTCTGCGTTTTCATCAGAAAGACTGTTCCAACGTCACCGCTGTACTGCAACTCTTTCACACCGGTGCCTCACAGACCATGGTTACCACAGCAACGCCTCAGCGAGTGACTACTGGGAGTGGTAAGTTGCTACGGCGACCAGGCAGCTTTAACAGGCAATGCGAGCCTGTGCCTCACGACTGCAATCTTCTGACTCCTGCTGCTGCGCTTTTGCAACATAAGAGCTTCAACTCGCCGAATTGTGACATCTAAATACTGCAGGCTCCTCTTCTAGACCTACGTTAACTTACCTATATCATCACTAACTGTTCTAAAGCAAATGCTTAATACATAGACAAGGATTTTAATCGCAATAACCAAATATATGCTACCCTGCTTCACTGAAGCCAATAGTTTTAATTCCAATCAAAACCTCTAGATGGCAGCATAACACCACAAGCTCTACATAATTTAAGATGATTTGCTATCGCTGCGAATCTCGCACACTCCAAACTTTCTATCAATTCCTGCAGTTTGTTGTCTTTCTGAGGGATTCTCAGTACCCCCCTGCCTCAACCTCTTTTGCTACATATATTAACTTGAATTTTTCAAATCCAAACCCCTCCCCTTGAGGACCTTGTCATGAAGCCATGCTTATCAGCTTTCTGAGATGTTAAGAATCCACCGTCACATTAACTTACAGCTTCCCTGCATCAGGCCATTCCTGCAACCTTCTTGTTCCCGGATTTGCACTTCCTCATTTGCCCCCAACTTCATCAAGACACTTAATATAACTTTCAAAGTCCATTTCATTCAATTTGAGCTACCAGTCACATACGAAAACTATGTGCTACGATTATCAACATTTCAGTCAAGCGTCCTCCTATCCCTCAATAGACAATACACTCTTAGACTGCTCCTGATCAAATCAATAGGTTTTGTAGCAGCCTCCGAGCAACACATTCCCATCCTCTCAGGTTCTGCAGTGGCCTCAGATCTATGCATTCTTCATTTCTGCCAAAGGCAGCCCCATCGCCGACATCATCTAAAAACGCCTTAACTCTCAAATACCAATTTTCACCGCATTCAGCAGCTCTCTGCTCTCTACAGCAGGCCACTGCAGACTACTGACAGCATTCCATCGTTTACTCCCTCAGATCTCTGCCCGTTCAGCAGATCTTGCCTCTACTGTTAATATCTCCTCATTACAGCAAATCTCAGCTCCCTCTTCAGATCTGCTTCTATTGCAGCATGCAAAAGTTGCTTTAGTTTACTGTTTAAATCTGCAACTGCTCTCCTCTAGAGCTTCCAACGCTCCAGCTTTCCTCCAATACCTGGATCTAAAATATATATATACATGGAGAGCTTGACTTCCTCAGCAATTTAGTCATATGTCCGCTCATCCTCTCAAATACTACAAGCTTTAATATATGGTACAAGACTGGAAATCTGTTTGATTTATGAATTAAGGAGTTCCACTATTTGGAGAATGACTGGAGTTGTGAAACCCAAATCTCTGATTTATGAGTTCACCTTTTCCATTCTAAACAGACAAGATGGTAGCAAACCGCTGATCAATCCCGTATTAACTAACACAGGATGGTTGGCATCTCATCTCTCTGCCTTCGTTTTTAAAAACACCTCGGCAGTCGATTTCATATATTTGTTCAGGTCCAGCTGCCACCTCAGCCCTCATCAAACTCTGCAACACCAACATCTGCCGTTCAACTAAATACAACACTCTCCAACCTTCTGCAATCTGCTCATCACTACATGGCCACACTCTTAGTCCCAGCGACCAAATCTTCATTTACCACTGGATGAAAAACATTTACAACTTTCTGCACTCAAAACAAATACATCCCATTCTGATTCAATGAGCAACGGATTCTAGCTTCCATCGCCCATGCAAGGGATTCTCTTCCCTTAGCCCCCACTACCGTTAAAGCCTACATCTCCGGAATTCAGTATTTCTGCCGCCTCATCTCCGTCCCTTCTTCAACACTCCTATCCATCCCATCAGTTTGTTGACACTCAGAGAGATCCTCAAGAGCCCCCCCCTCATCCCGTTTATGCTCCCTCTTGTCACGGATCGGACTTTCTTCTAACTATTTCTCCCCCCATTCATTCTGGATCGGAGCAGCTGCCTCCGCGGCCAGGGCAGGAATCAATCAACACTTGATTAAGTCTATGGGGCGCTGGATCTCTTCAGCTGTGAACTTTATATTAGATCATCCTCTGCAGACATCGCCACAGCTCACCAAGCACTCGTTAGCTTGCCCGGAGTGGGGGGCGCCCTCTCCGCCAGGCCCACCAGAGGTTTCCTCCCTGCAGGGGAGTTTTTCCTCTCCACAGTGCGGACGGCTTATAGGCATAGGTTGTCTACTTTTCTCTTTTCTTCTAGCTTTTGTCTATGTGTGCGGCTCTGCGATCTCTTTTCTATCCCACGGTGTGGTTCTTGCGGGGAGCCGGGGGTCCTCTTTTGGGGGGAAGCGAGTCTCACTCCCCCGGCTGTCCGGGTCGGCCTCTCGTCTCAACCACTGCCGCCCGGCTGTTCCTCGCCGGCCTGAGGGGACCCCCGGCCACATCCTATTCTCTGCTGCTTATGCGCTAAGCCTTCCAGGGCTCAACCTTGCTGTCCCATCTCCTCTCTTCTATTTCAGGTCCAGGACCATTTCAGCCCCCTCATGCAGTAGGCCGTGCCTCCACCTGCCGAGCAGGCCCCGACCGAGGGGAGGGGGGGGGGGGGGGGGGGGTTTCTCTGTTTTCGTCTCTCCTAAACGGACCCGAGACACTTTTTCCTAAGCTCTCCACGCCGCCCAGCTGCCAGCTTAGCTACCTGAGGATGCTGCACTGAGTTGCGAAGGATCTGTCCTTTTGTCCTGTTCGTCCCCTTCCTGTCTCTTGCTCCACTAAACGCCCAGCAGCCAGAGGATGCTGCCTGACCCGTCGGGAGCGAGAGTCAGTTTGTTGTATGTTATATGTCTAAACTTTGCTCTCTCTCTCTCACTTTTACGTCGCCCAGCAGCCAGAGGATGCTGCCTGACCCGACGAGAAGGGAAAACTCTTTGCCCCCCTATCTTGTCCTGCTATCAGTATCTAACCTCAATGTTACTAAGCACCATTCCCAAACTCCAGCCCTCAATCTCGCCATCCCTCAAACTCGTCTCACTCTTGAACTCTCAAATGTCTCACCCCTCTCAAGCCTCCTGAGCAACCGGAGAAATCCTCTCATCTTGTCTCATTCTTAATATCTCACTCCCAATTTCGCCTCCTCTCAAGCCCTCGTAGGCAACCAGTGAAATTACATCTAGACTACTATAAAACTCCTTTTCACTCACATAAACAAAAAAACGGTTTTACGCTCTTAGCCATCGTTCACTACTATTACTAGCAGTACATTCATTCTTAAATTTTACACACCCTCACTATTGTTGGCTGACGGCACACACGTCGGAGGACAGCGTGTGTTAGTCTTCGCCGCTCCCGAGTCAGCGTGTGGGTGGTAGCGGTGAGCTGAGCCTAAAAATAATTGGCTATTCCAAATTGGGGAGAAAATGATAAAAAAACAATTGTCAACTACTAAATAAAATTAAAAAATTAAATAAAAAAAGGCAAAACCATAACAAAAAAGTAGAGCAAAATATATATTTTGCTTCCCCTGTGGTCTACGGGTTAGGTGCCCATGCTCTCAATCAAGTTACAGTTCAACAGGAGAAAAATATACTAAAAAAGGTCACAAAAAGATTTTTCCGGCATTTCTACACTAATCATAGGAATGGACCTGGGAGAGGCCATTTTGATAGAATTCCGTCTACAAAACACTTTCACCCATGAGTGTAAATGCTTCGGAAATCGCACTTGGGGTTATCGCAGTGGGGTTATCTTTCCTAGACCTGTACACAGCTCTGTAGTGCTGAAAGATAATATGATGTTGTGACAGGGAGCCCTGTTGCTGGTTCCTGCGCAAGTGTTTGGCTGGGGGGCGTGCCCTGGGATGCTGCGCTGTTTAAAAAAAAAAAAAAAAAAAAAAAGTGTCTGCGCCACAGTTCGAGGCTCACAGATGGCCGCTGTGCAAAAGTGTGTTTATTTACATCAAGGAGGAGAGAGTCCGCTCTGCAGGAACTACTGCACGGAAACCCTCGACTGCAAGACGGTGCCTGTGAAGGCTGCTCAGCCAGGACCGTCACAATGACCAAACGAGCAAGATGGGCTGAATGGCCTCCTCTCGTTTGTAAACTTTATGTTCTTAACACATCACCCTGTTACAGATGTCAAAAACTAACCTTTAGTAATTAGTAGGACTGTATAATATATATTTTAAGAGCGTGCTAAATTGTGTATTTTAAAAAAGACACAGTATACCCAGAAGCGTGTTAAATTTCACTACACATTCTTTCATAGTTTAGCCTTCTTTGCAGTTATGAATGTTATCTATTGTTCAAATAAGCAAAACAAAACTTGCCCCCCCCCCCCCCCCGTTATCAAACGCTGGGATTCTGATGAATCGAATTCTACTGCTGCTTGAACAAAAAACACCTACAAATCTGACGTTCATCATGGGATCATATAAGATTATGCATTTTTCAAATATTCAAAAACCATATGGGGCACTGCAGCTCTACACAGTAATATTTTCAGCAGGTATTTTTCACAAAACAGGTACATAAATTGCTCCTAAAGATTTGTTAGTATAAGGCAGATTAATTAACATTAATTTGTTAGCATCATGCAGAGGAGTTATTCAACTTTTAGTTTCAGGCAACAGAGAACTGGAGAGCTGGTACCTTATCTTACTGGACCAATCAGTTTTTATAGTTCATCTGTGTGTTTACTGAACAGATTGGAAATTACATAAAGTGTAATTGCGCAATGAATGTATTTTTCTTTTTTATTAAGAATGATTCAGATGAAAAGTAATTAAGCCTTAAAAGGAAGAAGAAAGTTAGACCATTTGCCAGTGACTGATACTGGCTGCAAAGTTGCTGGCCAGAGGGTTTGGACACCCCTGCTTAATTGCACATAACATCATGCAAGACATTATTAAAAATAGGAGAAACTGGCTTTCATCATGTGTTACATGCAACTTTCACATAATTAATACCATAACATTGTGTTAGGTACAATTGGTTTAAGTTATATTTTAACAAATACATTTTACATGCAGATAACAAAAAAAATAAATTAAAAAAAATACAATCCACAAATTTGTAAACTAGTAGATTGTGCAGAAAGAACAGGAAGAAAAAACCCTATACCCCAAGTATAACACACATGAGATCAGCCAAACCAAACTGAAAAGCAGTTTTATAGATGCATATTGTTTGACAATACGAAGTATAAAGTACATTTTTAAAGTTACAACAAAAGGATGATACACCTTTCACAGGGCTACATTTATTTGCAGCAAGATTATGTTTTCATGAATTTCTGCAACATTAAAATTACATTTTATAACTATTTAAGCAATTCTTGTGGATTAATGACTAGCTGGAAACGGGTCATCATTTCAACAGAAGCTGCATTAAATGAAATCCAAAAATTTAAACCACTCTACCATTAATCCTTTGTTCTTTTCAAGCATTTCTTCAGACCTGTGCAGTAACCAATTAGATTACTTGTTTTAGTTTTGAACATTGTGGTCAGTTTTGTAAGATGGATTGCATTCCAACTGGGCTACATAGTACTCTTGATTGATAACAGGTCAACGCTGTTTCCAGATCTGTTAATGTTAGTATTGTACTTTGGTGACTTTTACTTGGGTGAGCCATACATAGGTCAGCAAATTAGAGGCTAGACCTCCTAGGAACTTTTTTTACAGAACACCGTGGAGTATGTACAAGACAATTCTGATGACAGAATTTCCCCATCCGAATCTATATGTTATCACCGAGTGCTTCACTTACATTTCTCTTCGATTCTCTTAGATTGGTGTTTGTAAAACGTTAAATAAAGATTTTATTAGAACTAAATAAAAAAGTGCAATTTTTACCATGTCACAACAAGAACATAAACTGTATTTGCATGACTGTAAAAAGTTATCTTATTGCAGTATAACTAACAGAATTATACTTGCTAATGCAGGACCCAGAAAAAAAGCCAAAAAGAGCTGCTGCTTTTAGTTGCATATTTAGGTTGGCCAAACACCTGTGTGTTTTACATAGGATAAATGTATAGCAAAAAAAACAACAAAAAAAAAACATTAAAATTACATTTAATATTGTTTTACCCAAAGTAAATGTAAGGACATGCAAAATACAACAAACAATAGAAGTTTTAAAAACACAAACTTCTTTGTTAGTCCTCAACACCACTTAAACAATTTCCTAACCCCCCATACCACCATACCCTCTACATCAGACACATTTCTATATTTAGTGATTTTCTCATACCTTTTAAATAATATTGTTGCCTTTCTGGTTTGCTGACATTAGACTGTTCAGCCTCACCTGGAATTCACAAATGCAATGTCAGTCATCCTAGGTACAAAAATTAAACTTTCAATTAAACCAATTTTATCTCCTGAACACAGAATGTAATTTTCAACAGAAGTAGCATCAAGTAAAGCAGCTACTAAAACAGCGTCTGTGCTCAGCCTGTTCTAGTTCAAGGCCAAGCTTGGGCTGCCTACGTGCTTCAGAGAATAAAGCGCTACGACAGCCAAAAGAGGAGGGTCTTCTCTGAGAAATACAATTATTCTCAAACAAAACATAAACAATGTTGTTTATTGCACAATGAACTGCTATTTATTACAACAAATAAACAAAATCCAGCTATTGAAACACTCAATAGTGCTCAATTTAGAAATACTAAAAGAAACTTAAGACATTCAAAGGACAAAGAATTCAACAAGTCTGTTTGTGTTATAATTACTCATTGTTCAGATTGATTAATATCTATTTAAAATGAATACAAATGGAATACAATTATTTACTTTTTAGTAATAATTACTTACTATTTAGTAAGTTTAACCCTGAATGCAGTGCAACTAGTATGCACCCCCTGGTCTCAAATATTTGATTATGAAAGAACACCATATTTAAAAAAATGTATTCCTTAAAAATCAAAAGCAGATTTAAGACACATAACTGTTTATTCCATGCCTGGGCTGTATAATTTGCAGCAATGTAAAATATTACTTGAATAAAGTGTGGTTTCATAACCAAGAATTTGAGACGAGCACAGTGAACTGCAGTCAAGGTAAAACCATGCCCTCTATTTATTAGTAACCGAAGGTTTAAAGAATAAGCAGCTATAAATGTAACTCATTTCTTTTTTTACTTTACTCTGTTACGGTGTTTACAATCATTCTGTTGCTCCAAGATGGAGTCTTTATATATTTTTTTCTCAAAATCTGCTTTTAACTGCTTTGAGCTTCCAGCACTGAACAGCCTTTCTCATTCCAACCTGTATGGCAATGTTACCTTTCAACTCTACCAGCCCCACCTACTAGGGGTGCGCGGTAATACCAATATATTGTGATATTCATCAGGCAATACAATAACCAGTATTTGAACTATAATACCGGTATTTTTTGTTAAACGGATTCAGGGAAACGTCTACTGGAAAATGTCGGCTATTATTTTAAGAGCTCCTAGTCTCCTTAACACTTCTGCCTCTGTTACAGCAGCAGTGTGGAGTAGTGGTTAGGGCTCTGGACTCTTGACCGGAGGGTCGTGGGTTCAATCCCAGGTGGGGGGCACTGCTGCTGTACCCTTGAACAAGGTACTTTACCTAGATTGCTCTGTATAAATGGGTAATTGTATGTAAAAATAATGTGATAAGGGCGTCTGCTAAGAAATAAATCATAACATTACCTTAAGAGATTATCACTTCTCGTAGTGCAAGTAGCAGTGCTAACACAAGAAAATATGGCAAAGGCACACAGAGATTTTGAGCTGCTTAAATTCTGCAAAGTCACATGTGTAGAATCATTTCCTAATAAAAAAAATTCTAAAAAGGATGGCTGTATAGCATCAAACATTACAGTATGTTGTTTATGCAAGGCTGAAGCAAAATATGCTGGTGGTACCACCAACCTTACATACAGTGGTGTAGTGCTACTTCTTAAAGTACTGGAACGCCAGTTAAAATATAGATTTTTCTATAACAAATGATATGAATTCACATTTTATTTGTACATTGAACTTGAGGTAACATTTAATAGGTAATGCGTGTGACTTTTAGGCTACTCCCCCTTGATCAGTGCTGCCAAGTTTGGCTTGTTTTGAAAGCATCTAGCAGGTAAATGTTGTCTTTGGTGGTTTGGTTATTTTTTGACTATTTTTATCATGCATTTTTTCTATTCCTTTCCATTATGAGGTCTTCTCCAGCGCAGAACTTCAATCACCATGATGCTCTGTATAGTATATCATGTCTCTCTCCCCTCCCCCTCCCCCCTCTTTTTTCTGGAGCTCTGCATCCAATAAAATTACGAATCACACAAACGCTAAGTTATTTTTTATTCGTCACCAATTTATGAGCTGTATCAGTGCAATTTTAATTGTTTTTACATTTTTTAAGACTATCTGCCGACAGTTCTGGACAATGTAACTTTACACTAAATTCTGAATATCTTTTTTTTTATTTTCTGGAACTACTGCATTTGATCTCATCAGATTAAAAAAAAAAAAAAAAAAAAAAAAGCGGTTCTGGTACTGTATTAATTATTATTTGTTTATTTAGCAGATGCCTTCATCCAAGGCGTCTTACAGAGACTAGGGTGTGTGAACAATGCATCAGCTGCAGAGTCACTTACAAGTGCGTCTCGCCCGAAAGACAGAGCACAAGGAGGTCAAGTGACTTGCTCAGGGTCACACAATGAGTCAGTGGCTGAGGTGGGATTTGAACCGGGGACCTCCTGGTTTAACCACTGGACCACACAGCCTGTAAGTTGTGAGAAGAAAAACAAGCAAAGCAGATGCATAAATAAATAGTTTAAACATTAATTCCCAGTATTTTTGTATTTTTGATTTTAAATAAATGTGTAGCACTTATTTATGTTTTTGTAATTAAATCTTAAACGCAAGGTCAGTCGTTTATTCCAAACCCAGGGTCTGCACTGACCGATATATAAAGCAGCTTTAAACCTGTGTTTATGGCCACAGTCACAGGATGCCCTAATATACAAATGAAAATTAAGATATTATTTATAATAAAAATTACATTTAATTTTTTTTTTTTTTTTTTGGAGAATTTTAAATAGCTTTCAAACCAGCACTGTTTTTCTATTTTTCAAATTGGGAGCACATGCACGTACTTCAGAGGATCCAACAAAAAATTAGTTACTGGGCATTTCAAATGAGAGTTTGTCATATTACATTCTAATACTTTAATCAGCATCATTCTGCCTTGAATTCCAATATGTATCACAATACACATCGCAATATTATCTTCAGTATTGCAATATATTGCAATACAGATCCTCAGTCCCAATACCCACCCCTACCATCTGTTACTCACTTGGTTGAGTGTTGAAAGGTCACATTATCACATTGTTTGAATGGAATGAAGAAAGCTTATGTCTAAAAGTTCAAAGCTAGATATAAAACGGCAGATTCAGAGGAAAATAACTCAATATTGGAGCAAAAGAAGAACCACTCTAAATGACTCAAAAATCAACACAGTAAGGAAATGTAAAACAAACAAACTTAAAATGACTTTTGAAGCTACTTTTAAATGTACCAGCGTCAATTCACGTAGCCCAGGTGTCTTCATGATGTAGATCATTACAAATTAAATAAATCCCTGCTAGGCACAATATAAGAGTCATGTTTTACACAAAGAGATTGAACAACATTTGTAAATCCAGTTTCATTAAAAAAATATATAGTTAGTAGCTTCCCTCTGCTTTCTCTTCACAGACAAATGAATATATATATATATATATATATATATATAACAAAACAAAAACAGGTATATTTAACCAAAAAAAGTTTTTTTTGTAGTATTGTTTATTTTATGATATTAACGGTTATGGGTCAAATTTGTCATTTCAATATTTGTACACCTAAGGTGCTGAATGACATTTCAATCTACATATTTGTTAAGACAGTAAATGCTTAAGCTGTTCTTTATATTTTGAAATGTGACAAACATGGCATTCTGCCAAAGCTTAGGAAATGACCTGCTCTTCGTGTCCATGTGTTTTGGGTTGGTAATGGCTGGTAAGTAAAATCTGATTAAGAACATGCTGCACACAGCAAACACTTCCAGCCAGAGCTCCATGCAAGGACCCACAATCCCAAAGCATTTTCTTAGTAATTATTACTGGTTTTCAACTGTATTTAAATTCATGCGTTAAACATAAATATTGTTTTATGATTGCTTCATAAATCAAATGTTACTACAGATTACATATCATAGTAGCAATGGTATATGTAAGCAATTAAGACCCGACACAGAGGGCATTACCAGGCATTATCTATATATATATATATATATATATATATATATAAAATTGGGGTAACCAAACGGTTGTATAATGCCTGGTAATGCCCGATGTGGAGGGTCTTATTGATGATATACTTCAATGTTACAGCACAGTTAACTATCATTTTCATTGATTGAATTTATTTAGGTTTTCCTTTTTTTTTTTTCATATCCTTCCCATACGCACTCTAAAATGAACATTCTATAAATATAGTCCTTCATAACAACGATCTTCTCTATAAAATGAGTGTACAAAAAAGCCTTTTTAAAACTATATATTTTTATTTGAATAAAAAGAGAACAAAAGATTTTGAAAAAACATTTATTATTATTATTATTATTATTAGTGCACAGTTATTAAAAATAAACTGAGGACAAAGGTCAGAAAAAAGATTATGCAATTGTAATAATAATAATAATAATAATAATAATAATAATAATAATAATAATAATTTGTCTTTTCCTTGGTAATTTAGTTGAATATTTCCAGATATCAAGCAGTTATTAAAAATGCTATTACTGAAAAGGTCTTTCAGTTTGCCCAACAGTACTTCTCTCTGTACTACGTACAGCGACTGTAGACATCTCAGAGGTGCTCGTATTTTCCAGGATGTTTTGATTTAGCCATTCCTCAATTGACATCTTATTAAAAAGGTTGAAATTTACTTTAAACACCATTTTGTTAATAGCTGATGGAGTGATCGTATTTGATTTTTTTTGTGATACGGTTACAAAGATTCTAAGGGCATACATCAGGGATTACATCCCTCTAGCTCAACCATACTCAGAATGTGTGGAATCTTTCCACTGAAGTATAATAGTAAGAATTCAACCACAGTTATGGACTTGTTAAAATTCCAGTACAACTTATCTTGTGAACAGACTTCATCCATTGCATAGAACATACAGCACAATTCTAAAAGTACAAAACAACCTCTAAACATTAAAAAAGAATACTAGTTTAATTTGCATTTTTACTACAGATCATCTTTCATAACAGGATAATACTGTGCAGGTTTGATTCAAACTAGGTAGAAACAATCACTGGGGTGTGACTAAGGAAAAAACTGGTATCTGTTAGTGTACTTACATTGAATCTGCTCATGAACCACAAGAGCAAAGTGATCTGTTTCCAGGATACAGGACAGTTTACCCAGGTTATCATTCAGATGGATCTGCAGAAGGCAAAATAGTTGTAATTTGGCCTTGCATGACTACATATATCATACAGATTTCTTAAACTGGGTTTCCAAAGTTTTTAGGTTGAGTTAGAACAGTGGAAGTGCAACCTGCCTCGTTTGTAATAATAAAAAAAAAACAGACATAGCGTAACACAAATAATACAAAAAATAAAAATAAAACATTCCATAAGAAAGCGCTGTGTACTATACTTGTATTTGCTTACCATTTTTGGCTGCATATCTATTTATTATAAACCTATTATTATTATTATTATTATTATTATTATTATTATTATTATTATTATTATTATCCATCCATTATCATTAACCGCTTACTCCTTTACAGGGTTGCGGTGAGCCGGAGCCTAACCCAGCATACACAGCGCGCAAGGTGAGACTACACCCTGGACGGGACGCCAGTCCATCGCAGGGCACCACACACACACACACACACACACACACACACACACACACCAAGGGCAATTTAGAGTGACCAATCAACCTGGACAGCACGTCTTTGGACTGTGGGAGGAAACCGGGGTACCCGGAGAAAACCCACGCGAACGCGGGGGGAACATGCAAACTCCACACAGACAGTACCCTAGGCCGGATTCGAACCCAGGACCCTGGCGCTGTGAGGCAGCAGCGCTAACCACTACGCCATCGTGCCGCCCTATTATTATTATTATTATTATTATTATTATTATTATTATTATTATTTAGTCATTTAGCAGATGTTTTTATTCAAAATGACTAAACATACATCAACAACATGGCTGCTGCAGAGTCACTTACAAATAGGACCTTGGTTTCACGTCTCATCCAAAGTATATATAAAACGTACATACATAATATATACACGTTTCCTACAGAACCATAGCTTCGGCAAATCTGATCCTTGTAGTCTACAAACAGAGCTAAAATACCAGCACTTTAGGTTAATGACATAAAAATGATCCAGTCAAAATATTTGGTACATTTTTTAAATATTGGTAGTAAATCTACAATAGGCTACCATTCTCACCCTTATTTACTTGTTGTTAGGATCCAGTATATTAGTCGATATGAGTTCAACATATTTCTGACAAGATACTGTTGTAATCCACTGGGACTTTCTGGAACTTCATTTTGTAGTAAGTCTTGCAGCAAGCTGAGCAAGACAACCACCAACCAATACTTTTGGATATGTCTGCCTTAGGTAGGTATTCGCATTTTACGTCAGAGCTGCCGATAGGCCCCTCCGAGGAATGACGTCCTCGGTCCCGCCTGCTGAGGGAATAAGTAATTGTTCCACTGAGTTCACTTCCTCTTTTGCCTCTCACCTACAGTAAGGTACGTTTCTGTGTCATTAACCAGAGTGTGTTTTTCGAAAAAATCCCTTGCATTCGTGCAGAGAGCCGGCTTGCTGCTCTCATGGAATCAGTGGCTCTATTTTGAGTGTCTTTTTCCTTTTTTTTTCTGCTTCGCCTGTGTCGATAGGCAGAAATCCAGACATCCACCCAATGTGAGCCACTTCAACATTTAGATGACCAAAACCAAGATCAAGAGAATGAAAGAAACAACATCCAGGACCCTATAAATAGTGCTGGCTAGGCAGCAAAAAGAAGGGAGGTCATGATTGCTGGAGACTCCATATTGAGAAACACAGCAAGTTCAGTTTGCAGTTTGGACCCCCTTACTACAACAGTGTGCTGCCTTCCAGGAGCCTCTGTCAAGCACATCACTGAGAACATGGACAGGCTCCTAGAACGAACAGGAGACGACCCGGTAGTATTATTATATAATTTATTTCTTAGCAGACGCCCTTATCCAGGGCGACTTACAAGATATCACATTATTTTTACATACAATTACCCATTTATACAGTTGGGTTTTTACTGGAGCAATTTAGGTAAAGTACCTTGCTCAAGGGTACAGCAGCAGTGTCCCCACCGGGATTTGAACCCATGACCCTCCGGTCAAGAGTCCAGAGCCCTAACCACTACTCCACACTGCTGCCTTATTTGTTTACTTAGCAGACGCCTTTATCCAAGGCGACTTACAGAGACTAGGATGCTTGAACTATGCATTAGCTGCAGAGTCACTTAAAATTACGTCTCACCCGAAAGACGGCGCACAAGGAGGTTAAGTGACCTGCTCAGGGTCACACAATGAGTCGGTGGCTAAGGTGGGATTTGAACCAGGGACCTCCTGGTTACAAGCCCTTTTCTTTAACCACTGGACCACACAAGCCTCCCTACTAGCCTCCCTAGTAGTCGTCCACATCGGTACAAACAACATTGGAAGAGACAGGCCAAGATCCCTGCAAAACAAATTCAGAGAGCTAGGGAGGAAATTAAAAGACAAGACCAAAACTGTGGTATTTTCTGGGATACTGCCGACACCTTGCAAAGGACCATATGGAAAGCTGGAAATACAAAATCAAAATGCATGGCTGAAATTGTGGTGCACACAGGAAGGCTTTACCTTTCTTGAACATTGGAGCACATTCTACAACAAGGACTATCTATATATAGGTGGGGCGGACTGCACTTAAACAGAAAGGAAACCAATCTACTCAGAGAAAGGATCCGTGAGGAGGTCCAGAAGCATTTAAACTAGAATAGTTTACAACTCAGGTAAGACAACTATTAAATGTATTTATCTTAATGCTAGAAGTCTCAGAAACAAAATGTTAGAACTTGAAGTTACTGCACTAACAAGTAACTACGATGTGATAGGTGTTACAGAAAATTGGTTGTCTGAGAGTGATGGAGACGAATATAATATTAGTGGGTACACACTGTATAGGAAAGACAAGCAGGACAGAAGAGTCGGAGGGGTAGCGCTATACATAAGAAATAGTCTTGAAGCCCAGGAGTTAAATCTGGACAAAGAAAACCACACCGAATCAATATGGGTCAGAATAATGGACAAAAATTCAAAGGGCATAATAGGAGCATGCTATAGACCGCCAAATTCAGACGCTGTGCAAAATAATCTGTTATACAATGACATTAGAAATGCATGTAGAAAAGGAGAAGCCATACTAATGGGAGATTTCAACTTCCCCCGTGTAAAATGGGAGAACCCAGTGGGAAGCACGACGGACGAAATTGAAATGGTCAAAATGACAAATGACTGACAAAGGCACCGACTAGAGGGGAGGCATGCCTTGATTTAGTCTTTTCAAATAACAAAGACAGAATAACTAAAACAGAGGTCAGAGAGCCATTGGCAAACTCAGACCACAACATGGTCTCATTTGAAGTATTTTTTAAAAACGCAAAAGTAATGACTAAAGCGAAGGTTTACAATTTTAGAAAAGCAAACAGTGAAGGTATGAAACAGAGACTAACAGAAGTAGATTGGAGTAAAATAGAGAAAACATCCACAGAAAAAGGATGGCTGTTTTTTAAAAATGTAGTACTAGAGGCACAAAACAATTACATCCCAAAAGTAGACCAATCTAAATCTGAAACAAAATGGCCAAAATGGTTTAATAGATCAATTAAAAAAAATATTCAGCGAAAAAAGGCACTTTACAGAGTGTTTAAAAGGGACCAAAAACAACGTACACAGAAAGAGTACTTGGAACTGCAAACACAAGTCAAAAAGGAAGTTAGAAAGGCCAAGAGAGAGACAGAAATCAATATTGTTAAGGGGGCTAAAACCAATTTCAAAATGTTTTTCCAATATTATAACAGCAAGAGAACATTCAAAGAGCAGGTTAAATGTCTAAGAGACATAACTAGCAAAATCATAGATGAAGAAAGAAAATAGCAAATATATTAAATGATTACTTTTCACAGGTTTTTACAAAGGAGGACACGGACAACATGCCCGACAACAAATCCCCTGGGCCAGATGAGATCCTCCCAATAGTACTCAAAGAAATGAAAGAAGTTATTTACAAACCGCTAACCAAGATCATGCAACAGTCTCTTGACACAGGGGTTGTACCAACAGACTGGAAAATAGCAAACGTAATACCGATCCACAAAAAGGGAGACAAAACCGAACCAGGTAACTACAGACCAATAAGCCTGACTTCTATTATATCTAAACTTATGGAAACTAAAGATCCAAAATGGAAAATTACCTATATAGTAACAATATCCTGAGAGACAGTCAGCATGGTTTTAGGAAAGGGAGATTGTGTCAAACTAACCTGCTTGACTTTTCTGAGGATGCAACATTGACAATGGATAACTGCAAACCATACAACATGGTTTATTTAGATTTCCAGAAAGATTTGGACAAAGTCCCGCATAAAAGATTAATTCTCAAACTGAACGCAGTAGGGATCTTGAATTTAATTCAAGAAAAGTAATGTTAAAACTTTACGATGCATTAGTAAGACCTCACCTAGAATATTGTGTTCCGTTCTGGTCACCTCGTTACAAAAAGGATATTGCTGCTCTAGAAAGAGTGCAAAGAAGAGCAACCAGAATTATTCCAGGTTTAAAAGGCATGTCGTATGCAGACAGGCTAAAAGAATTGAATCTATTCAGTCTTGAACAAAGACGACTACGCGGCGATCTGATTCAAACATTCAAATTCCTAAAAGGTATAGACAATGTATAGACTTCTTTGACCTGAAAAAAGAAACAAGGACCAGAGGTCACAAATGGGTAGACAATGGGCATTCAGAACAGAAAATAGGAGGCACTTTTTAACACAGAGAATTGTGAGGGTCTGGAACCAACTCCCCAGTAATGTTGTTGAAGCTGACACCCTGGGATCCTTCAAGAAGCTGATTGATGAGATTCTGGGATCAATAAGCTATTAACAACCAAACGAGCAAGATGGGCTGAATGGCCTCCTCTCATTTGTAAACTTTCTTATGTTCTTATGTATCTCTTTATTTATGGTGTTGAGCAAAAAAATCAATAGTAAAACATTAAAAAAAAATGTAACTGAAGTCTCAAAGGGGGAGAGACTTTTACGCCAGTGCGACCTATACATCGATTTTTCCGGTATGTATTTAATGCAAAGGGTATTTTTTTATTTGTAGTAGCTTCAGTATTTTTATAACCTTGCTTTATAAAACTACTTAACTATAAAGCACTTTTTATGAGTCAAATGGCAATAATCTGAAATGTTGAATAAATGGTGTCATGTGTCAAACAAAAAACACAACCCTGAATGAAGAGGGCTCTAAATCTGCACGCTTATTTTGTCCTATTTTGTCAAACAACCGTGCCAAGACATGCTTAGTATGGCCTTGAGTTAGTAGAAAGTTGCACAACGTTACCTCACAAACGGGATTTTCACTGCTGAAGTCTCTTAAGCGTAATGTGTGACTTCTGGTCAATTGTACGGCTTTTTAGCATGAGAAGGCGATTTACCCATCCTTTAAAGTTGTAGAATGTTTTAGACGCGCACTTCCTGTAGTGTGAGGAATGTACTGGTATGTGCTGCTATGTCACATAAATAATGACTGTGGAGAGAAACAAGTCATTATTTGTTAGTAGTAATTACAAAGACATTTCACTGGTCACATTCTAGTTACTTCTAGCTACATTTTACCTTTTTAAACTGTTTGTACAGGACTTTGCTGACCGGATCAGATGGTTGGACTTTGCCAGCAAGCAAAGAAGCAAGCATGTTTCCCAATGTGATCATTCCCAAAATAAGCCTGGAGAAAAAACACAGAGAAACAGAGAAAAGGTTTAGCTGGATAACACCTTATTCAGCTCAGTTGATGATCAATGTGTTAACATTAGAAAATTTCTACTGAATTAGTAACTCTAAAGTATGGGAAAAAAATGAAGTCTTTGGTGGCAACTTTGTGGCAGCATTGTTAAAAAAAACATTTAAAAATGTACAAACTTGACTCTTAAGACACAAATTTGTTGTGTCTTCCACAGTATTTCTGGACAAAATTACGATCAGGTTCGCCAACATTCTGCATTTATTTTAGTCTCTAAATGCTAGTTTCGCGTATTTCATTTATGACCAACCATGCTGCCACACTTTTCACTTCATAAGTACAACAAATAATACATTTTACTTTCATTTTGACTAGTTTCATAATTCACTGTATGGTAAAGTGCAAATTTAATTTGAAGAAGTTTGCCTCCTGACTACAGTAAAAGCTGGCACTATGGAACAGAAGAAATATACTGAAGATTCACTCCATGTCTAACCTTAGTTATCATTCTAGAAAAAGTTACTTTTAAAAGCAAAATAATAAAACATAAGAAAACACAACATTTAAAGAACAGCAGACCCATAAGAACAGCAGGTTGTTATTATCAACTCTGGTTCCCTGAAATAGAAATTTACAGGTATTTACCTCCTAAAGACCCCAAAACCTGAATATTGTATACCAGTGTGTCACAAAGACGGCCGGAGTGGGTGGCGTCAGACCAGATGCAGGAAATAAACAGACAGAGATTTGGGGTTTTGGTGAGGCTGAGCGCGTGATCGCGCTCAGCATTTAATAAACAGAACAAAAAATAAAAGGTTTGAAACAAAACAGGACACGGCACTTTAAGCCAAAATAAATAGACAGACAAAACAAACTAACACTTAACAAACGGTGCATGGAGACAAACAAACACGGTGAGAACAAACACTTATATTTACGCTTTCTTTCACTTTCTTTCACTTTCTAGTTTCTCCTTCTCCACACCCGTTCTCCACTCTCGAACACCCAACCCCGAGTGAATGCTACGTGTCTCTATATATACTGTTGTGCTGGGATTCAATTACTAATTAATTATTCACTTGAATCCCAGCACGTGAATTAATTCTGTGCAACCCCGTGCTTACATATTACATTTAACCAGCACGTGAAGTGATTTGTGCTCTCCTCATGCCTAAATACAAATCTACACTTTTTAAATACACGTGAAACACAGACCCGTTTATATCCCGTGTGCCAATCTATACACCAACATTTAACACACGCACCAACATACAACACATAATAAGCACACAGGGGCGGGGCACATTGCCACATATACCCCCCCTTGTGCGCAGCACACATGGTCTCAACGGCCACCTCCCCCCTTAAAAATCCAGCAGTCTAGGCCAAAGTCTCGGGCTGGGAAGGGAGGCTTCCAGGGGCCCACAGGTGGCAATGTTGCCAGTAGCCAGGCTACTACTGGCCATGCTGTCAGCAGACGTGCTGACAGCTCCCAGACTGACTCCTTCAGCCGGGGCAGTCCTGGCAGCAGAAAGGCTGCTTGGGGGATGGTCTCCTGACCTCCCCTCTTCTTCGTAGCCGGCAGCTCCCTCTTCCGGGGCTCCGGCCACAGTCTCTTCTGCAGCACAAGTGCTGCAGTGGGAGCAGGTCTCCGGACCTCCCCCACGATCTCCGGCAGCGAAACTGCTGCAGTGGGAGCAGGTCTCCTGACCTCCCCCACGATCTCCGGCAGCGAAACTGCTGCTGGGGTTGGTGGTCCCCAGACCTCCTCCCCCTTCTTCGTGGCCGACAGCTCTGGGGCTCCGGCCACCGTACTCCCCGTGGTGGAGGTACGGGAAGCAGAGATAGCTCCTGCTGTTCTGCTTCTGGCAGTGGCAGAGGCAGAGGCAGAGGCAGCTCCTGCTCCTCTGCTCCTGGAAGTGGCAGAGGCAGCTCCTGCTCCTCTGCTCCTGGAAGTGGCAGAGGCAGCTCCTGCTCCTCTGCTCCTGGAAGTGGCAGAGGCAGCTCCTGCTCCTCTGCTCCTGCCGGTGTAGGTGGCGGAGGCAGAGGCAGCTCCGGCTGCTCTGCTCCTGCCGGTGTAGGTGGCGGAGGCAGAGGCAGCTCCGGCTGCTCTGCTCCTGCCGGTGTAGGTGGCGGAGGCAGAGGCAGCTCCGGCTGCTCTGCTCCTGCCGGTGAAGGTGGGAACAGCGTGTAGTCTCCTGCCGATGGAGGTGGGAGCAGCGTGTAGTCTCCCCCTTTTTCAGGGGAATGGTGCTGCTCTGCCTCTCTTGCAGGGAACTGGTGCGGCTCCGCTTTTGATGGGGAAACCAGCAGACATTCTCCCTCTGCTGGTGGAGGTGGAACCAGCAGGCATTCTCCCTCTGCTGGCAGCTTGGGTCCTAGGGCTGTGGAAGCCCCGACTTCCCTCTCTTCGGGCTGTGGACGCACCGACTCCTCCCTTTTGGGCTGTGGACGCACCGACTCCTCCCTTTTGGGCTGTGGACGCACTGACTCCTCCCTTTTGGGCTGTGGACGTTCGGGCTCCCCCCAATCAGGCGTAGGACGTTCGGGCTCCTCCCGCTTGGGCTGTGGACGCTCAGGCTCCTCCCGCTCGGGCTGTGGACGCTCAGGCTCCTCCCGCTCGGGCTGTGGACGCTCAGGCTCCTCCCGCTCGGGCTGTGGACGCTCAGGCTCCTCCCGCTCGGGCTGTGGACGCTCAGGCTCCTCCCGCTCGGGCTGTGGACGCTCAGGCTCCTCCCGCTCGGGCTGTGGACGCTCTGGCTCCTCCCGCTTGGGTACTGGCGAGCTGGCATAGGGGCATCCCGACCAGTCGTGTCCCCCTTCCTCACATCGCCCGCACCAGCTCGGTGGCACCTCGGAGCAGTCCCTCCAGCGGTGATCCACCTCTCCGCACCAGGTGCACCAGGGGAACAGGTTCTCTGGCTCCTCTGGCCGCTGTTGCAGTTGTGGTTGGGGCGGTGGGAGCAGCAGTCTACCCCCCCCTGCTGGTGGTGGAGACTGAGGCAACCCCTGCTCCTCCCTCTCCTGATGGACAGGGCAGTGGGCCACAAAGTGCTCACCTCTGCAGATGGGGCATAGTTGGGGTAGCTGTCCGAGGGGGTACCAGGGGCAGTTGGTGCTGGAATGCCCAGGCTCAGCACAGCAGTAACACCCGGGCTGCTGTTCCTCCGGCTGGTGTTGTGGTTGCTGTTGCTGCTGCAGCTTTCCTTTCCCCCTTCTCTTCTTACTCCTCCTCCCCACCTTCCTCTCCTGGGCCGGTTCCTCCTCCTCCTCACCTTGGAAGGGGCAGATCGCCACTGTGTGTCCGTAGACTCCACAGGCCATGCACCAGCCTTGGTCCTCGAGGCCCCCGAGGAGGTCCTCCAGGTCCCGGCAGCCGTCTCTCCAGCCTTCCACTTTCACTTTTTTTTTTTTTTTTTGAAAACAGTCCTTTTTTTTAAACACAAAACCCCCTCTCCTGGTCTGACGCTTGGAGGCGCTGTTTATCCCACGATGACACCACGTGTCACAAAGACGGCCGGAGTGGGTGGCGTCAGACCAGATGCAGGAAATAAACAGACAGAGATTTGGGGTTTTGGTGAGGCTGAGCGCGTGATCGTGCTCAGCATTTAATAAACAGAACAGAAAATAAAAGGTTTGAAACAAAACAGGACACGGCACTTTAAGCCAAAATAAATAGACAGACAAAACGAACTAACACTTAACAAACGGTGCACGGAGACAAACAAACACGGTGAGAACAAACACTTATATTTACGCTTTCTTTCACTTTCTTTCACTTTCTAGTTTCTCCTTCTCCACACCCGTTCTCCACTCTCGAACACCCAACCCCGAGTGAATGCTACGTGTCTCTATATATACTGTTGTGCTGGGATTCAATTACTAATTAATATTCACTTGAATCCCAGCACGTGAATTAATTCTGTGCAACCCCGTGCTTACATATTACATTTAACCAGCACGTGAAGTGATTTGTGCTCTCCTCGTGCCTAAATACAAATCTATACTTTTTAAATACACGTGAAACACAGACCCGTTTATATCCCGTTTGCCAATCTATACACCAACATTTAACACACGCACGCAACATACAACACATAATAAGCACACAGGGGCGGGGCACATTGCCACACAGTGCTACTCCAGAAGCCTGTGACGCAGTCATGGTCTGTCCCCGAGAGCACAAAAGCACTGCACTCACAGATCTCGGCGTCATTTTTCCTTCAAGCCTGCTGCAATCATGGACACAGCAACCTCCAAGGTTAAAAATTACATTTAGATTTCAGGGAACCACGGTTATGACAATAACCCAACGTTCCTTTTCAAGTACAAAATGTAACCATTTCCATATGGGCGAGTTTGTAAAGGCGTCGCAAGGGCAAGATTGCAGAACGACTGGAAAGCTACAAGGCAAAGCAAAGAGGCTGCCTTGTGCTTTACTATACAGAATCCCAGTAACAAGTAACAAGAGTGAAAAATTGAGGGAGAAACTCACCTCTGTCTGTGTTGTAAGGGTCAACTGAGAAGCCACCCTTAACACTTAGTCTGTAGAACCTAGTGAATGTATGGGGAGTAGCCCACACCGCTGCATTGTAAATGTCTCTGACAGATGCACGCTGGAATAAAGTCCACAAAGTTGCCATGCCCCTGTCTATGAACTGGCAAGTTGGCCAGTTCATAGACAATCCTGACCGTGTCTGCGATTGACTTGGACAGCCTCTGCTTAGACAAGGCTTGACCATGGGACTTCCCCCCATAGTAGTACGCCAGGGCTCAAAATGGGCAGGGCGTATGGATCTGTCACTCTGTCAGACTCCAATTCTACAGATTAGTTGACATGAAATCCTGAGATAGTCTTCGGGGAAAAAAGGCAGAATTGGTACCTTTGTCCTGGCCTCTAAAAAATTAAGCAGGCTTTCGCAGTAGAAAATGCATGCATCTCAGTCACCCGTTTTGCAGAGGTGACAGAGTGCAAGAAAGCAGCTTCTTGAAGGATCCCAGGGTGTCAGCTTCAACAACATTACTGGGGCGTTGGTTCCAGACCCACACAATTATCTAGGAAATTATTATTTAGGAAAGGGAGATCATGTCTAACTAACCTGCTTGACTTTTTTGAGGATGCAACATTGAAAATGGATAACTGCAAAGCATACGACATGGTTTATTTAGATTTCCAGAAAGCTTTTGACAAAGTCCCGCATAAAAGATTAATTCTCAAACTGAACGCAGTAGGGATTCAAGGAAATGCATGCACATGGATTAGGGATTGGTTAACAGGTAGAAAACAGAAAGTACTGATTAGAGGAGAAACCTCAAAATGGAGTGAGGTAACCAGTGGTGTACCACAGGGATCAGTATTAGGTCCTCTGCTATTCCTAATCTACATTAATGATTTAGACTCTGATATAGTAAGCAAACTCGTTAAATTTGCAGACGACACAAAAATAGGAGGAGTGTCAGACACTGTTGAAGCAGCAAAGGTCATTCAAAATGATCTAGACAGCATTCAAAATTGGGCAGACATATGGCAAATGAAATTTAATAGAGAAAAGTGTAAAGTATTGCATGCGGGCAGTAAAAATGTGCATTATAAATATCATATGGGAGATAGTGAAATTTAAGAAGGGAGCTATGAAAAAGACCTAGGAGTTTATGTTGACTCAGAAATGTCTTCATCTAGACAATGTGGGGAAGCTATAAAAAGGCCAACAAGATGCTCGGATATATTGTGAGAAGTGTTGAATTTAAATCAAGGGAAGTAATGTTAAAACTTTACAATGCATTATTAAGACCTCACCTAGAATATTGTGTTCAGTTCTGGTCACCTCGTTAAAAAAAGGATATTGTTGCTCTAGAAAGAGTACTAAGAAGAGCAACCAGAATAATCCCGGGTTTAAAAGGCATGTCGTATGCAGACAGGCTAAAAGAATTGAATCTATTCAAGTCTTGAACAAAGAAGACTACGCGGCGATCTGACTCAAACATTCAAATTCCTAAAAGGTATAGACAATGTCGACCCAGGGGACTTCTTTGACCTGAAAAAAGAAACAAGGACCAGGGGTCACAAATGGAGATTAGATAAAGGGGCATTCAGAACAGAAAATAGGAGGCACTTTTTTACACAGAGAATTGTGAGGGTCTGGAACCAACTCCCCAGTAATGTTGTTGAAGCTGACACCCTGGGATCCTTCAAGAAGCTGCTTGATGAGATTCGGGGATCAATAAGCTACTAACAACCAAACGAGCAAGATGGGCTGAATGGCCTCCTCTCGTTTGTAAACTTTCTTATGTTCTTATGTTCTTATGAAATAACTTTCAGTACATTTTCGGCATTATGAACTGTTTCAGGCAACGGTGGTATTGTTTGCATTTTGGCTGCCCCGAGATAACTTTTACAGACAGTAACTGATAAGCTTGCTAGTCATTGTTAAATGTTCTGCTCTGGTTATGAGCTGAGGCCAGCCAGTGTTGTTTTGTCATGTATTGCCCCATTCCTAACCAGAAGCCTAGTCATTCAAACTGTCATTTAGGAGTTTTGCGCAGGTTACTCATTTATTAGTTTTTGTATGTTATGGTAACATTACTGTAATAGAATTATTACTATTATTGTTTTTTTTTTACAAAACACATTCATTCTGTTTCTTCTTTTTATTAATGTGTATAATTATTATTATTATTGTTATTGTTATTATTATTATTATTATTATTCTTATTAGTACTGCTTAAATAGCTTATTTGTAGACTAGACATCTTTTAGATTTTATTCTACCTATATTTATCCTTTTATTAAATCGACTGTGGTCAGGATCACAGGTCTTGAAAACACACTTGTTAATGAAGTTTTTCAAGCAAAGTAAAATTGTTTAGAATTGAAAAATGCATGTCTCACATTATGAAGGTTACACTATGATATGGATCTTTCAAGAAGAGCAACCAGAATTATCCCAGGTTTAAAAGGCATGGCGTATGCAGACAGGCTAAAAGAATTGAATCTATTCAGTCTTGAACAAAGAAGACTACGCAGTGCTCTGATTTAAGCATTCAAATTCCTAGAAAGTATTGACAATGTCGACCCAGGGGACTTTTTTGACCTAAAAAAAGAAACAAGGACCAGGGGTCACAAATGAAGATTAGATAAAGGGGCATTCAGAACAGAAAATAGGAGGCACTTTTTTACACAGAGAATTGTGAGGGTCAGGAACCAACTCCCCTGTAATGTTGTTGAAGCTGACACCCTGGGATCCTTCAAGAAGCTGCTTGATGAGATTCTGGGATCAATAAGCTGCTAACAACCAAACGAGCAAGATGGGCTGAATGGCCTCCTCTCGTTTGTAAACGTTCTTATGTTCTAAGTGTGACTACTGATCTCAGGTCTTGCTCTTAATTGTATTAATACTTGTACTGTGATTCTTGAAATGTATTTTTGTTTATGACTGTAAGTCACCCTGGATAAGGGCATCTGCTAAGAAATAAATAATAATAATAATAATAATAATAATAATAATAATAATAATAATAATAATAATAATAATAATAATAAAAGCTATAGTAATGCAGCAGCGACACACAAGAAACCTTGGCAGTCAAAAGTTAAAAAGTTTTAGATCATGGCAATTCAACACATACCCTGATTCATTCACGACTGGGGCCTGGTCAAAGCCCTTCTCTTTGAGAATCTCAATTGTCCTCTGGCAGGTGACAGAGGGCAGCACAGTTAGAGGCGCAGAGAGGTTCAGCTCCTGGGTTTTTAAGTTCCACCACCTACAGGATCAGAGACAGAGCTGCTCAGGGAAATATTGTATTATACAATTGTGTGAGGAATAGCGTGATAATGGATTTTACATGGATATTTTGTGTATTTTAATATATAGATTCATCAAGGCGAACAAAAATGAGTCTCAGGGACATAAAGTAAGAGAAACAACATAACGGTTTGAAACATGAAACAAAATAAATACTGATAATGAAAAACAAAAAAGAGTAGGCGTTGTAATAAGTATATGCAAATAAGAGTAGGGGTTGTAATAAGTATATGCAAATAAGAGTAGGGGTTGTAATAAGTATATGCAAATAAGAGTAGGGGTTGTAATAAAGTATATATGAATCTTAGGTGAGAAATGACTGAAGGTTACAACAAATGGTTTTTCAAAAAGCTCACCTTTCGGGGATAAATAATCTGCTTTATAAGAATTTTAAAAGAATAACTGGTTTACTATTTAAGATTTTGAAAATTGTCTTCTTTCTGAGAATTACCCCCCCACACACACACACTCAATTTTTCCACATTCACAATCCCAGTGCTCTAAAAGTGGTTGCTTTTTACCAGGGCTTTTTCACCATGATGTCTTCCTCCTTCAGGAACCCCTTCTGGATCATCCACTTGTCACTCAAGAACTTAGACCTTTAAAAAGCAATTGAACACCTGTGTGTCAATACAATGGAAATCTAACTCACCATAACACACACACGCACACACAGAGGTTATGGAATAGCATTCTTATTCCAATTGCCCAGTAATTATACAAATCTATGTATAGTATAGGTACCTCCACAAAAAGTTGCTAGGATATGCATCCCCTTTGGGAATAGTTGTGGAACATCTCACAACTTTAAAAACATGGTCATACAATATTATTTCCCATTGGATAAAAGACACCCTTCAAGCCCCGTTGGCCCAGCCTTACTCACATGTAGTTGCGGATGGAATCAGGCAGGATGACTACGCAGCGCTGGCCTTCCTCCAGCTCCTGTGCTGCTTTCACTGCTGCAGCCATGGCACTCCCAGAACTACCTCCTGCACAGGAACAGGACATTGACATTACTATGCCTGTCCTTGAAAGGTGTGTAATGTGTAACTTAACCAGTGATAACAATTTAATTACAGCACTGCTATTATCCTAGTGACTTTAAAATAGTACAAAATACCATAACAAACAAATCTGCAGTTAAGGTAAAAGACTGTTTTAGCTATTATTATTTTCACTGTTTGTTACTGGAAACGTTACTGCTGCAAATAGCAGCAAAGTCAAAATAGTAAAACATGAAATCCTTTGCATAATGAAAGACTAGGATACAGCATGGTGTGAATGACATTCTATTTGGTTGTTATATTTTATCACAATTACAGATTATCCACACTTTGTGGGAATTTTCATTAATTCCTAGGAAGACAATATGGGCAGCTGTGTAAACAAGGCAAATGTTAGGTTACCATCATAACCCTGGTTCCCTGAAATAATATAATATAATAAAGGGCTCAAAGGGAGGCTTCATAAGTGCTTAAAGCACCACGTTAAGCCTCCAACGAGGGACAATGTCCTTCACAGGCAGCCAAAGCCACTGAGCTCCTTTTAAAAACTGCCCAGCCAGAAAGCTGAGCTCCTGGGGAGACTGAATCAATTTTGATATGGAAAGCTGAAATAGCTGCCAAATAGCCCTTTAATGTAGAGGGGAATTCCCTTTATCAACAGGTCCTGCATAAAATGCAGTATAACTGCCATAGGACAGATTGTGGGGTTAAAGCCCTTAGGCAAGCACCACGTCTGAAAAACACCCCACTTGTACCCATACAGGGAACGTGTGGATGCTGCTCTGGCATTCTGCAGTGTGTCAATAACCCTGTTGGAAAATCCTGGATGGCTCAAATGTTGCCGTTCAAGGCCCAGACTCAGAGCCGCAGGCTCAATGGGTTGGGTGCCACAATGTCCCCCGCGCCTGACTGAGCAGGTTGCAACGTTCAGGCAGGCTCCACGGCTGGGCCTGTAAGGAGCTACTAATAGCACCCTGGCCTGGTCCCATCTGATTTTCTGCAGACACAGCGAGAGCATGGCGAGCGATGGGAAGGCATACAGCAGCTGCCTCGGCCACTGGTGTGCCAAGGCATCTATCGCCAGTGGGTCCCCTGGCTCCTGTTATGAGAACCAGCGGGGACAATGGGTCGATTCCTGGGAAGCAAGAGGTCTATCTCTGCCCTCCTGAACCGCTGCCAAATGAGGCTCACCACCTCTGGATAAAGCCTCCATTCTGAGGCACTGGGAACTCTCCTTGAGAGGTCCACTGCCAAGCTACACCTAAGCGCAGGTGGGCAGGCTGTGACCACCAAGAAAATGCCTTCAGACAGTGACAAGACACTGTCACCAGGTGGCCACGGTTCAACTCAGGGTGAAAAACCGTGCTGTTGAACCAGGCTTCGAGAGGGCACTGAAAAGCTTTAGACAAGCGGCCATTCTCTGCACCCTGTTGTCTGAGAGAGTGTACAGCATGGACTTGGAGGCTGCCTGCGAGGGTTGAGCTGGCTCTATGCACGATTCACCTACAGGCCCAACCGATGAAGGTGGTCTGTGGCGAGTTCTGCGTGGGCCTCTGCCTGTACTGGAGACTGAACACAATGAACCTGTCGTCCAGGTAATTGAATACTCTGATACCTCAATGGGGCCAGAGTCTCAGTCTCTGAGTCTCAATGGGGCCAGAATAGCCTCTATGCACTTCGAAAATGCATGGGGAGCTTGAGAGAGGCCAAAATGGCAAAACCCTGAACTCGTACTCTATTCCCTGAAGACAAACCACAGGCACTTAAGTGCGACGTTTTTTATGGGGTATACGGAAATAGGCATCTTTGAGGTCCACCTTGGTGAACCAATTGCCTGGCCTGAATGACTGCAACTTAGCTGTTGCATTGTCACATTTTGAACCTCCTTCGGCTCAGAACAGGTTGACATGCCTGAGGTCGAGGACTGGTCTGAGGCCACCATCCCGCTTGGGTATGGAGTAGAATCCATCCTCCAACAATGAGGGGGTGTACCATATGAATAGCCCGTTCTTGCAGCACAGCTGCTACCTCCTGAGATGCCACAGCGGTGTCCTGTGGGTCCGTGACTGATGCTGCAGTCATGCCCCGAAAGGGAGGTGGACTGTGCTTTAGCTACAGCGAGTAGCAGGTCTGAACAGTAGTAAAAACCCAGATGTCTGTGGCGCACCAATGCCAATACTCCAGATGGCTCCCTGAGAAGGGGCCCTGGACCTGTGGCAGCAAACCCCTATGGCAACTGCTCACCCTGTGGCTTGGCCAGAGGCTCTTGCCTCTGTGCCATGCGGCAGTCTGGCACAACTCACTGGCTGGTCCCTGAAGCTGCTGGCACAGGGACAAAAACCCAGGCATATGCAATAGCAAGCAATGTACAGTAAGAATGTACAGTTGCTGCCTCAGCTGCTAAAGACAGTAACAGGGCTGTTAACAAAGCCTGCTCGGTACCAGACTGGGCTGGGAACACCGGTCTGTAGCAGTGTGCAATTTAAGTGTGCTGCCTTCCAGGAGCCTCTGTCAAGCACATCACTGAGAAAGTGGACAGGCTCCTAGATCAAACAGGAGACGACCCGGTAGTAGTCGTCCACATCGGTACAAACAACATTGGTAGAGACAGGCCAAGATCCCTGCAAAACAAATTCAGAGAGCTAGGAAGGAAATTAAAAGACAAGACCAAAACTGTGGTATTTTCTGGGATACTGCCGGCACCTTGCAAAGGACCACATGGACAGCTGGAAATACAAAATCAAAATGCATAGCTGAAATTGTGGTGCACACAGGAAGGTTTCACCTTTCTTGAACATTGGAGCACATTCTACAACAAGGACTATCTATATAGGTGGGACGGACTGCACTTAAACAGAAAGGGAACCAATCTACTCAGAGAAAGGATCCTTGAGGAGGTCCAGAAGCATTTAAACTAGAAAGGAAGACGGGAGAAAACAAAAAAACAGAAGGGAGACTACATCAAAACAAGGGCAACAACTCAGGTAAGACAACTATTAAATGTATTTATCTTAATGCTAGAAGTCTCAGAAACAAAATGTTAGAACTTGAAGCTACTGCACTAACAAGTAACTACGATGTGATAGGTGTTACAGAAACTTGGTTGTCTGAGAGTGATGGAGACGAATATAATATTAGTGGGTACACACTGTATAGGAAAGACAGGCAGGACAGAAGAGACGGAGGGGTAGCGCTATACATAAGAAATAGTCTTGAAGCCCAGGTGTTAAATCTGGACAAAGAAAACAACGCCAAATCAATATAGGTCAGAATAAATGGACAAAAATTCAAAGGGCATAATAATAGGAGCATGCTATAGACTGCCAAATTCAGACGCTGAGCAAAATAATCTGTTATACAATGACATTCGAAATGCGTGTAGAAAAGGAGAAGCCATACTAATGGGGGATTTCATCTTCCCCCGTATAAAATGGAAGAACCCGGTGGGGACAACGACGGACGAAATTGAAATGGTGGAAATGACAAATTACTGCTTCCTAACGCAATTTGTCAAGGCACCGACTAGAGGAGAGGCATGCCTTGATTTAGTCTTTTTAAATAACGAAGACAGAATAACTAAAACAGAGGTCAGAGAGCCATTGGCAAACTCAGACCACAACATGGTCTCATTTGAAGTATTTTTTAAAACCCCCAAAGTAATGACTAAAGCTAATGTTGCTCTGGGCAGTAGTTTCCCACAGGCACACGTGCCTGATGGGGACAAAGTTTGCTCCGTTTGTTTCCATAAGAACATAAGAAAGTTTACAAACTAGAGGAGGCCATTCAGCCCATCTTGCTCGTTGGGTTGTTAGTAGCTTACTGATCCCAGAATCTCATCAAGAAGCTTCTTGAAGGATCCCAGGGTGTCAGCTTCAACAACATTACTGGGGAGATGGTTCCAGACCTGCACAATTCTCTGTGTAAAAAAGTGCCTCCTATTTTCTGTTCTGAATGCCCCTTTATCTAATCTCCATTTGTGACCCCTGGTCCTTGTTTCTTTTTTCAGGTCAAAAAAGTCCCCTGGGTCGACATTGTCTATACCTTTTAGGATTTTGAATGTTTGAATCAGATCGCCGCGTAGTCTTCTTTGTCTTCTTCTTTGTTCAAGACTGAAGAGATGCAAACAGCAAGCAATGTACCGTACAGTTCCTGCCTCAGCTTGCTAAAAACAGCAACTGGACTGTCAACGAGGCCTGCTTGGTACCATATTGGGGATTGTAAAACCCTGGTCGGTAGCAGGTCGGAACCGGGACTACCAGAATGATACAGGTCGTTTGATACTGGTTTAGTGCCTGTAGCACCAGGTAGGTACTTTGGTGCTCAATGGGGGTTACACATCCCCTACGCCCCTACACTGCCATTCTAGGCAAAGCCCCAGCCGAGGCTGGACCTCTGCTCAAGCCCGGCTCAGTGAATATTATAGTCGGTGGTGGCACACTCGGTCCGATATCTTTGGTCCGGTTCGGTGGTACACTCGGTAGGGTACACTTGGTAAATGTACGATTCAGGTACTCCGGTGCAGTAACCTTGTTCGCTGTTCGGTACGTATACCGGGTTGGGAACAGAGCAGGTCTGTGACCCAAAGTTACTGCAGAAGCAATATATAGGGGTGCCCACCTATATAGTGTAACAGATTTGCACCACTCGTAGTTCTTTGCCCCTTTAAAAACACACCCAGGACACAGAAATTGAGGTTTTTAAGGTGCTCTTGCACTTTTTTTTTTTTAATAATAACAAAAACAAAATAAACAAAACAAACACCTAGCTCTTTCTTGAGCAATAACTAAAACATAGGAAACTAAACTTATCTTGCAGGACGGCTAAGCCGTTTACCTGCCAAAAAACCACACCACAGGTTTAACACCAAACAAAAAGGTTTGTACACTACCTTTTCTTTTGCTACGCTTGTGCACACAAACAAGCGGGCTCTCCACACAGCAGCCCAGAACAGACTGGCTGCTTTCCTTTTATACCCTGCACCTGGCTGTAATTTACAATAATCACCAGGTGCAGGGGATAATCACTAATAAAACAATTAACAAAACAATAAAACAATTAAATTAAACAAAAGCAATTACCTTGGCAGACTTTAACTCTGTCCCTGCCATAAAACAAAACATTTTTATATTGCAGGCCCCCTTTCCTGCTACATCCATTACAATATCTTCAGGCAAACCAACACAGCCCCAAGACTGGGGAAAGCCCGCTGTCAGAGCCCTGACAGCCTTCGCAAGCAGGAGACCAAGGTGACACAAAACACTGCGGGAAAGATTGCAACCAATCAGACCCGACGCAGAGCTAACCTAGCGACTGTGCAGTGAATCGGGGTGGTAACCTTGTTCGTTGTACAAAATTTGTACTGCCGGGAATGGGGTAGGCCTGGAACTACAGTTACCACAGCAGCAACCTATAGGGATGCCCACCTACAACGCTCCTGGTTAACCCCTTGCGGTCCTATGTCGGACCAGGTCCGACATTACAATTTTCCCTTTCCGGTCCGACATCATCAAAAAGAGAAAACCATTCAATGGCTGAATGAGACCGATAGGAGCCGAGAGAAGCCAAAAAAAAAAAAAGAAAAAAGGGCGGTTCTGAGCAATACACATAGCCCCGGCAACAGAGAGATAACACGGTCATAAACAAACAAGATAGCTACTTCTGCATCCAGTGCTCAAAGAATATCACAGATATTTGAAGAGCTTATTGAGATGTTATAGTAATAAAATAATGACTTGGGTCACATTATTGAGGAGTTTGGTGATAAAACGAGTGATCAGGAGATGATTTATCGGTATGCACGACTATGAAGAGGTATGTAGAAAATACAGCGAACAAGGGATGGGGCGGGGCTGGAGAGGCAGTACTGAGAGTCCTGTTGATATGCAGTGCCTTTTAAACCTGTTTTACTGTGAAAGAAAATACTTTTAAACAGCACGTCTAAAATAAACTGTGCATGTGAAAATAAATGACGCGCTGAATAAATGGACCGCAAAGGGTTAATCCAACAGTCTGAAAACTGAGGAAACCTACTATTAGAGCCCTAACAGTCTTCATAATAATTCTGCAAGCAGAATTAATGTGGCAACGAGACACTGAGGTAGAAAATTGCAAGCAGTTTTAACCCAAAGCGCGCATCTCAGTCCGACAGGTCCGCTAATATTTCTGTGAAAAATACACATTGCATAATTTTCGTAATAAAAACAACATTTTTATTTTGAACTTCAACGAAGCTAACAGCCTGAGAGAGAACACAAGTAGCTGACTTAAGGTTATTCGAACCCGGTGAAGGGGCGATGGAGCCACCGGCTTCGCACGGAGCACAAGGCCGCTGAGGGACTTAACATAAGAACATAAGAAAGTTTACAAACGAGAGGAGGCCATTCAGCCCATCTTGCTCGTTTGGTTGTTAGTAGCTTACTGATCCCAGAATCTCAGCAAGCAGCTTCTTGAAGGATCCTAGGGTGTCAGTTTCAACAACATTACTGGGGAGTTGGTTCCAGACCCTCACAATTCTCTGTGTAAAAAAGTGCCTCCATTTTTCTGTTCTGAATGCCCCTTTATCTAATCTCCATTTGTGACCCCTGGTACTTGTTTCTTTTTTCAGGTCGAAAAAGTCCCCTGGGTCGACATTGTCAATACCTTTTAGAATTCTGAATGCTTGAATCAGATCGTCGCAAAGTCTTCTTTGTTCAATAGATTCGATTATTTTTGCCTGTCTGCATATGACATGCCTTTTAAACCTGGAATAATTCTGGTCACTCTTGTTTGCACTTTCATGGTTACATGGAACACATATAGAGGTCAAATGTAAAACTAGCTTACAACTCCTTACAGAGTGTAGGTTAATGGTTACTATGGAACACGGATAGGAACCCATATATGCCCTATTCAAAAATGACCTTGATCTTGACCTTTGACCTCCTTAAGGTTAAATGTAAAACTATCTTATAACTCCTTACAGTGTGTAGATAGGGACATGGTAACTATGGTGTTTAAAGTTACAAAGTATCGTGAGAATTAACTAATGCAGTATTTTAAACTGAAACTGCTCCATAAAACTGATTTGTTGCTGACACTTGTGCTGCAATGCTACAGCTTGACAAAATTTCCAACTGGTACTGAGCTTGAAAGCCATAAAACTTCCTGGCAGTTCTAGTTATTATTATTATTATTATTATCATTATTATTATTATTATTATTATTACACAGAATTTACCACAATACACTTTTAGAAAGGCATTCAGGCAGGTGTCATGGGAGCTTACCCTCATAGCTCTCCAACCTGAACACCCCCTGCAATTCATCTCCATGGAAGACAGAGGTTCTGTGGAGAGCATGCTGGTAGATGGCATATAGAGAGCACGTACCACACAGTAGCATGTACAGAGCATGTACCACACAGTAGCATGTAGAGAGCACGTACCACACATCAGCATATAGAGAGCCCGTACCACACAGCAGCATGTAGAGAGCATGTACCACACAGCAGCATGTAGAGAGCACGTACCACACAGCAGCATGTAGAGAGCATGTACCACACAGCAGCATGTGTAGAGTACGTACCACACAGTAGCATGTAGAGAGCACGTACCACACAGTAGCATGTAGAGAGCACATACCACACAGTAGCATGTAGAGAGTACGTACCACACAGTAGCCCCTCGTCCTTAATAAGCCTGCGGGACATGGAGAAGGACTCCTCATCATTGCTCTTGTACCACTGATCCACCACCTGCAGGGGGGACAGCACAGAGGTTAGCCCTGACAGTGCTGGGTTTAGTGGAAAACAACGCTCACATGCAGGTCAAACTTAGGATTAATAAGGAATTTTTTGGTAAAACTAAAAAAAAGTACAGAATTTTTCCCCTTTTCACTTCCTTGCATCCAATAAATTCAGAATTTTCGAAACTTGTTTCGACACCAACCTGTTTACTAGAACGTAGCAAGCAGGATTTGACTTGTTCGTCTGCTTTACCTCTGTTGCATTAAAAAGGAAGTCCCATTAAAATTTTGTTTCTCTTACCTGGGAATTCTGCTCCCTTGATTGTCTATACCTTGTTTTCTATCTTGACATGCCCTCTCAAAACCAGAATATTTCTATACTTCACTGCACACAGACTTCGGGGTTGTTCATTTTCTAGCCAATCTGGAAGGAATTGAATCTTCAGCTGTTCTGCGTATAAATGCTGACTCACGACACCTCAAAGTATTAAGTATGGTGTCATGCTGAATTTTGCATTTTTTAGTTGTGCTATGATGTTATCAAAGTACATCTCATTTATAATACCGAAAGTTCATATTTTAAAAATACATTAATAGCTTAAGTAATGCTCAAAATGCAATGAACCACTGACGCACATATCTCAAAATAATGTCAATAGTGCGTCATGCACCATGCAAATAATGCTTGGTACCTGAACGCAAATCAATGGAATAAAAGGGGTTAAATATTTTAGTGTGTTAACCTAAACCTAAAAAGGAGTATAGCACTCACAGGAGTATATTTCACATATAGGAATGCAGGACTGCGTCAGAGGAGGAGCTGGATAAAATGGCTGCCTTACAGTGAGCTTATACTACGAGTTACTTGTTTTCTTTTAAGTGTTTGGTTCATTGAATTACTTGCTGCTGTCTTATGGGAATACACCACAAAAACATAAATACTTCAGTCCCATCTTATTGGAATGACTTGTTGATCCCGTATGTTCCAGATGACCACTCCGATCACAGGACGCTGGATTGCTCACTATCCCAAAGATTTAACTTTAAAGAATACAGGCGGTACAGCTTTCAGCTATTGGGCTCCTAAACTTTGGAATAAAACTGCCTCGTTCTATAAGGGAAGCACCAACCATTGCTGTTTTTAAAACAAGATAAAAGATTTATAGTCAAGCCTATTTATCTTAAATGATTTGTCTGCACCTTGTATTGTTCTGTTCTTACTGTTTTATTGGATTAACCTTGTTCTGTTCTGTTCTTACTGTTTTATTGGATTAACCTTGTACTGTTCTGTTCTTACTGTTTTATTGGATTAACCTTGTATTGTTCTGCTTTTACTGTTTTATTGGATTAACCTTGTATTATTATTATTATTTATTTATTTCTTAGCAGACGCCCTTATCCAGGGCGACTTACAATTGTTACAAGATATCACATTATACAGATATCACATTATTTTTACATACAATTACCCATTTATACAGTTGGGTTTTTACTGGAGCAATCTAAGTAAAGTACCTTGCTCAAGGGTACAACAGCAGTGTCCCCCACTGGGGATTGAACCCACAACCCTCCGGTCAAGAGTCCAGAGCCCTAACCACTACTCCACACTGCTGCCACTGCTCTTGCGGTTTTACTGGATTAACCTTGTATTGTTCTGCTCTTACTGTTTTATTGGATTAACCTTGTATTGTTCTTACTGTTTTAACCTTTTATTCCTGTCGCTGCTGGTCTGTTATAAACTGACAATGCACTTTTTATTTTTTTATTTTTTTCATCACCCTGAGAAGCGCTCTGTGACAATTTTATAGTGAATGGCGCTACACTAAATAAAGATTGATTGATTGACTGACTGATACGAGACTGATAATGATTGGTATGCATATCTTAAGTAAGCAATAAGTCACGACAGGGTGTGGGATATACTCTAATATCACCATGCCCCAGATGCATTATAGGTCTTTTGTGCATTTTTTTCTTCCTTTTCTTTTTCTATGTTCAGAAGCTGCACTTCAGGAAGTTCAAGATGCCTAGTAGTACTTACGTTTTCACCACTTGAATTAGTGCTGGTGTCGGATTCAAACTCTCATCCAAAATCTCATCTAGAGTTTGGTTTAACAAAATATCAAAATTGACATCTCACCTTTATTGTGAATTTAAATCTGAGCGTAGGTGAATATGTTTTTTAATCCCATGATATCGTAATATGGAAATAATTATCGATATCAAAGTATCAATCTTGGTGCCCATCACTATATAAAAACACTTCAATTTATGAAAATGAAGCACAGAAATGCTAGTCTGATGCGCTTGAAATACACAAATCCTCCTGTATTTTCTTTTCTATGATCATGTGCTAATGTGTCTGTCTTACGCCAGTTGCATCATACACATCGAGGTGGGCCTAGCAGCTGTTGCGCGCGGAAACCGTGACATTTCAACAGCGTATGTACTATATATCTGTGACGGAAGGTTTAAATGTATATTGTATTGGTTATAATGACTTTACCAAACCTAAGTGTGATCTTTTAGAAAAATATTATCTTCTGGATGGGGGGGATTTTGCAAGCCTGTTTTCAAGACAGATTGCCATCTCTTCCTAAACAAAAAGACCCCCACTGTGCTCTTAGCTTCAAAGACTTCCAGTTGTGAGCAAGCTTTGTTTTATTGTTTTGAATAAAACAAACATGGTCTGCTTACAACAATTAGTCTTTGGAGGATACTTCAGACTGGCCTGTTTGTGGATTGGAGATATCTGTTGAAATTAACATTTACAGTGGTATTCTTGAAGTTAAAAGAAGAACAGAAGAACATATGAACATAAGAAAGTTTACAAATGAGAGGAGACCATTCGGTCCATCTTGCTCGTTTGGTTGTTAGTAGCTTATTGATCCCAGTAGTTTCTTGAAATCCCAGGGTGTCGGCTTCAACAACATTACTGGGGAGTTGGTTCCAGACTCCCATGACTCTCTGTGTAAAAAAGTGCCTCCTATTTTCTGTTCTGAATGCCCCTTTATCTAATCTCCATTTGTGACCCCTGGTCCTTGTTTTTTTTTCAGGTTGAAAAAGTCCCTTGGGTCGACATTGTCTATACCTTTTAGTATATTTAATGCTTTAATCAGATCACAGAGTAGTCTTCTTAGTTCAAGGCTGAATAGATTCAGTTATTTTAGTCTGCACATGACATGTCTTTTAAACCCGAAATACTTCTGGTCGCTCTTCTTTGCACTCTTTCTACAGCAGCAATATCCTTTTTGTAGCGAGGTGACCAGAACTGAACACAATACTCTAGATGAGGTCTTACTAATGCATTGTAAAGTTTTAACATTACTTCCCTTGATTTAAATTCAACACTTTTCACAATATATCTGAGCAATTCTTTTAGCCTGTCTGCATACGACATGCCTTTTAAACCCGGAATAATTCTGGTCGGTCTTCTTTGCACTCTTTCTAGAGCAGTGGTGCACAAACTTGGAGGGGCCTGGAGTGTCACTAAGTGGGGCATGACTGACTAAAGAGGCAGTTCTGTTACAAAAAAAGATAGAACATTTTAAATACATAAATGACAGCTAAATAGGCTTTACCTTTCAAATTACCTTTCAAATGAGCCGTTGACGATTACTCTAGGCCTTATAGAACCGGAGAAATTATGTTTGAAGTGGCGAGTATGTCAGTGAAACTGCAGTGAACAGTGCCAATAAGTGTAAAAAAAAATGTTCTGGATTAATGTAAATCGTGTATTTTTCCCAAGATTTAACAAAAAAAAGTCCAGATTTAGCTAAATACATAAATGTTAACAAACACAGTCTTAAAAGTCGGAGTGTAAGCGCAGCTCTGCAACATACAATGCCAAATCAAACACGTCAATGGGCATGGGCTTGCATGTTAAGAGCTATGCACACCGGACAGGAGCTTGCGGATCAAAAATAATTAAAACTATTGATTAAAATGGAGTAATGCACAACACAAGCGAAGTGAGTGGCATGACTGAAGCGAGTAAATATAGAAATACATTTGTTTTATTTGTATTCTGCACTGCGCTGTTCGCGTCCCAATGGACCAATCAGAAATAAGGTCAAAGGTAGCGGCTGTCAGACTGTCAGTGTCTCGCTCACGCAGAGATTACCACAGAAATAAAAGAAAAGAAATCTACATCAATGAGAATTTAATTATTAAAAGTCGAAAAATATAATGTCCTTTATGATGCCAGTGTCTGTGGTTATAAAGACAATAAAATGGATGCACATGTCAAGAAATAGTAGAACAATTGGAAATTAATGGTATGTCTATCTCTCTTTATTTCACCTTAACTTTAGTCAAAGTGAGTGACGGGGAGCGCTACACACTGGTTTCGTATTTCTGTAAAAAGATGCTTCTTTGTTTTAATAATGTTGACCAGTAATAATAATCACATTAGCTATTTTACAAGCCGGTGTTATTCCCTAAACTGTTTCCTTTTTTTAGTGTGTGGTGTTCCCATGCTCTTCTGTGTTTTATTTATTTTATTTTGTCTCCACAAAAGGAGCAAAAGGAGACAGTCTTTTCTTTTCATGACTAGCTACATTTTTTTTGTACTCGTGCTGTATTCATGTCGTTCGCTTCGCTCCCTATGTGCATACTGTATTTTGTGAAAACCTAAGATTTAATTGTTGAACGCTAATGTTTTTCAGATGTATCTGTCAGGTAACTGTTGAATCGCCAAGTTTAAACAAAACAAACAAAAAAAGAGTTAAGTTACATGTATTTTTTCACAGATTTATTTGTTAGAAATGTTAGCTAAATGTTGACTTGCCAAGTGTAAACAAAATATTTAAATTCACTGATTTATTTGTTAGAAACCTAGGTTTAACATGTCAAAATGTTCACTCGAAGTGTAAAAAAAAAAAAAAAGATTTCCAGACTGATTTTAAATGTTGAATTTGTGATCCGCATTTGTATTTAGCTAAATCTGGACTTTTTTGTGGTTAAGGAAAAAATATGCATTTTACACAAAATCAGGGAAAAAAACTGTTAAAATATAAAGTTATGGTCTAACGTTTTAATATGGGGGGGCGCAACAAAATGTATGCTAAAAAAGGGGGGCGGCATTTAAAAACTTTGCGCAACACTGTTCTAGAGCAGCAATATCCTTTTTGTAACAAGGTGACCAGAGCTGAACACAATAATCTAGATGAGGTCTTACTAATGCATTGTAAAATAGATTACACAAATACCTAATCCATAGCAACAAACATATTACAATGCCTTACTAAGGCATTGTAAAGTTTTAACATTACTTCCTGTAACGGGGGATCTGGACTGACTAACTGACACATGCATGGGACTGCAGGTAGAGGGTAGCAGCCTCGTAGGATCCGCCTGTCGGTCATGGCGATGACAAGGAGAGGTGGGGAAGAGGGTGTGTTTTCCCTCTCTCCGAGTGGCTGAGAGGCGGGCCTTGGGAGATTGCTCGGCCCATAAGAACTGCGCTTGGTTGTGCACTCGGGTGGCCGTGTTCGGGGATATACAATGACGCTGGCAGAAGAGGCCAGAGTGAAACAAGGATCAAGCGAGCCCAGCTGAGGGAGACAGCCTTCCTTAAAAATAATTTATAAAGTAAAATAAATAATTACGTACCCGAGGGGATGTGTGTAGGTTTGCGGGGAATCCTGGCCACTCCAGTGTATAGAAATAGCCGAGTGTAGGACGGAGACCCGTTCTGACCGGCGTAGCGGCAGTGGGGGCACTGCGTAATCAGCACTTTTGTTTGTAGTTTTATTACTGTGTTTTATTTTTCCTTTTTCTTTCGCCTTCTGTTTTCATTATTATTTTTGAGCATTTGTATGGGCATGGAAAGGTATACCTGTATTGGTAACCCCGTGGTCCTGTTTTACTGTTGACAGTATTCAGGCCACGGACAACAACTCCCTCTGCGGGCTAAAATAAAAAAGAAAAATAAATAAAACTGGGCACCTGTGCGGTGTTTGCAAATAAAATCTTCTGTCTCCCGTGTCAGTGAATAACCTCACCCTTCCACACTTCCCTTGACTTTTCACAATATATCCGAGCATCTTGTTGGCCTTTTTTTTTATAGCTTCCCCACATTGTCGAGATGAAGACATTTCTGAGTCAACATAAACTCCTAGGTCTTTTTCACAGATCCCTTCTTCAATTTCAGCATCTCCGGGTGATTGATATGATATTTATAATGCACATTTTTATTGCCTGCGTGCCCAGTTCTGAATGCTGTCTAGATCATTTTGAATGACCTTTGCTGCTGCAACAGTGTTTGCCACTATTTTTGTGTCGTCTGCAAATTTAACAAGTTTGCTTACTATACCAGAATCTAAATCATTAATGTAGATTAGGAATAGCAGAGGACCTAATACTGATCCCTGTGGTACACCACTGGTTACCTCACTCCATTTTGAGGTTTCTCCTCTAATCAGTACTTTCTGTTTTCTACATGTTAACCACTCCCTAATCCATGTGCATGCATTTCCTTGAATCCCTACTGCGTTCAGTTTGAGAATTAATCTTTTATGTGGGACTCTGTCAAAAGCTTTCTGGAACTCTAAATAAACCATGTCGTATGCTTTGCAATTATCCATTTGTCGATGTCGAACAACAACCTGGACTGGGGGAAGTGTTATGGTGTGTGCACAGACGGTGTAGCTACAATGACGGGAAAGCATAATGGGGTCGCAAAGAAAATTAAAGATATAGCACCTTTCACAAAATTAACACAGTGCATGCTTCATAGGGAAAACTTAGTTGTGAAAGATGTCAGATGTCCTTAAAGATGTACTTGACAAGAAAATAAAAAGTTGTCAACTTTATAAAAGCACACCGATTGAATGCATGCATTTTTCAGGTATTGCAGAAATGGAGCAGATGCATCATAGCCTTCTTTTTCAGACAGAGATCAGACGGCTTTCCAAGGGAAAAGGTGTGAATCGAGTTTTTGAACTTCCGGAATCTGTAAAGATGCACAGATTGGCTAGTAAATTCTCACATGAAAATTGGCTTGCTGATATTTTTGATCACCTGAATAACTTAATATTAGCATGCAATGGTGTCAGTCCACTCTTGTCACACTACCGAACAAAGTGTCTGCGTTCATTAGAAACAGAATGTGTGGTAGAAGAGAGTGCGCACAGGAGGGGGGAATGGGAGCATGCTTTCACTTCTTCATGAATTTCTGAACTTCGATGAAGTTGAAGCTGACTGCCTGGCTTTATGTGCTGTAATGGGGGAACCCCCATATTCCCTTCTGCGCCAATTTACTTCAGTGACATGGTAAGTACTTCTGAAAGGATGAGGACCACAAATCCCTTTTTACCAACTAATGTGGAATTGCTTGAAATGACCCCCAGAGAGGATAATCAGTTTATTGAGCTTGGAAACATTTGTGCAAACTATTAAAAGAATTAAATGTGTAAGAAACCATTTATAAGCAAAATGGTGAAGCTGTATGTTTGGGGCACGGGTCTGCAGGTTTGTCTTTTTAAATTAAGGGGTCCCTGGATAAAAAAAAGGTTGAGAGCCACTGCTCTAGACCAAAACATCATATTTATTTAGAACAAGAGGCCACCTTTCTCCAGAAGAATACCACTGAGGTTTTAGCATAACCAACATCAGTAATATATCTTCTGGTTACAATCCCTCATGTTCCTGCCTGCCCATCTTTCAGCTCGTAATAATCATATTTCTCTCGGCTATTTCGTAATAATCATATTTCTCTTGGCTATTTCACGCCTGTTGATGCAAATCATCGGTTTCCACCTTCTCTGGGAAGGTGGTGTAACACAGTGGTGCACAAACTTTTTATATGCCGCCCCCTTCTAAATCTGAAACTGACATGCAAACGAGCCTCACCCATCAGAGCTGCCCCTACACTCCGAGAGCCAATCTCTCCGCTTCCCCGACTCCTCTGAATACAAAACAATTACAAATTTCAAAACTTTTAAGAATGTGTTTGTTAACATTTATGTATTTAGCTAAATGTGGACTTTTTTGTTAAATTTAGGAAAGAACATGTGACTTGCATTAAATCAGGAAAAAAACACCTGTTAATTTTTTTAATACTTGTCCCATACATGGAAGCCACCATTTTCACTGCAGTTTCACTGACACACTCGCCATTTCAAACATCATTTCTCTGTTTCTACAAGTCCTAGAGTGATTTGAAAGGTAAGAACCTGGACTAAGCTGTCTCATGTATTTACTTAAAAATGTTCACATTATTTATTTATTTATTTATTTTTTTAAATAAATAATTTTTACAGAACTGCCTCTTTAGTCATAGTCACGCCCCCCTCTTACTGACTCTCCCATCCCTGGGGGGACTCGCCCCACACAGTGCGCAGCACTTGTGTAACTCACTGATCTGTCAAGGACAGTGGGAATGAAGTCATAGCCGATCCCCTCCACTTCATACGAGGTCTTATCAGTCTTGTTCATTTCCTCCGGGTCAGCAAGGATAGAGCCCTCAGGATCCACTCCAATAATCTGAACAAAAACAGAAAGCCATTTTAATATCAGAAATAAACATTTCATATAGCAAATGGCAGTGCAAAACACCCAAGATTTATGTAACTATTTTTTTAGCCACAACTACTTTAACCTGATCCACAATAATACACTGCACATCCAAAAAAAAAAAAAAAAAAAAAAAAAACGCTGTCCTACAATTCTGAAATGTGCCCTTCACAGTTTACAAACTTTCAGAAACTTAATTCCACCTCCTGCCACTTACTGTGTACTCCAGCTGTTTCTACACCTGGAAAAAAGCGACATGAAGGGTAACATAATACTTGTGACAGACTAAACATGTGTGTCCTTTATAAATATTTGTCAAGTACAATAACTCTATTTTTTCATTGGTTTTGCACACTGAAAATGGTCACTATTTTTTGTTTTTGTTTTGAAAAGTCCAGCAAATTCTAATATTAGCTGCACAACTTAAATTACACATTTGTTGAGAGATTAGTTGATTTCAATTAAACAAATAAAATCATTCATGAAAATGCATCCATGCTTGAGATTTTTGAGGAGTGATTGTAGCTAACAAAATCAGTACAAGTACAACATATTTCCTGGTTTAAAATGCTATAGTATCGTATAAGTTACTTTCAAAACTGCATATTTGAGCCCTATGTAGCTAATGGAAGTGCAAAATAGGTCCAGTTTATAGAATTATCTTATTAGCTACAATTATTTTACTGTATTGGCTTTTACATGCATAATGACTTGGGGGATACTTATGGCAATGATAAATATAACCCAGTTATCCCTAAAACTAACAATTAAAATAATGTAATGTATACAGATTTTGTAAAGCTATTAACTTAAATATTTGAAATACAAGTTAACTTTTTTTGATACACACAAAGTCATAAGTTTATTTCTGTGGATGTTCGTTTTTCTCTGATTAAGACCAAGACGACAGCTCCACAAGTACAAAGATTGTGTTGACGAGGTAAAGAGAAGGGCAAAGTACCAAATGATAGTAGGTTAAAATTATTAAATCCCTTTAGTTTTGGGGGAGGCGGAGGGAGAGACATTTAAAGTTCAGAACTAGATACTGTACAGCGGGATGGCTTTAATCGAGTTTTGCTCATTTGTATAAAAATACACTTTAGTTACTGAACTGTATCTTTTTTTATTTATTTTTTTAAAGAATATTTATTTATAAAAAAAAATAAAAATTATGACCCCTCACATCTTGCTGCATGTCGTTTTTGGTACCTTCACTAAAAACGGGGACAAATATGTACTTAAACTCAAGGTAATAAAAATGCTAGCTCATGTCCTTGACCCATTAGGGGAAGAATAAAACAATCCAGTTTACCTGGTAAAATGACACCACAAACATCAAAACACACTTAGATACTGCTCTGCAGCAAACATTTCTCAGGTTTTTACAGTTCTTTGCGAAACTCAAGTTGGCACTCACCTTGCAGTTAGGGCACTTCTCCTTAAGTTTTCTGGCAATGCCAGTGATGGTGCCCCCTGTCCCAGCTCCAGCCACCAGCATATCAACCTTCCCTAAAAGGTTATAAAACACAGGAAGACGATAAAAAGGAGGTATAAATACTATAGTTAATACACTACCTTCCAACAGCACACATTTATTTTGGACGGCGGCTGAAAGGAAGGCTTCAGAACAGAAAAGCATGCTCTTATCCTCGGTTTCATATTGTTGTCTAGAAAATTGTAGGGGCATCTTGTAGTGTCAGAGTCGGTATCAGCTCAAGTGAACTCAACAGTGGCTAATGGGCTTTAGTGTTAAAGAATAACGCAACTATGTAAAAAACGGACCAAGAGGTTTCAATGTGCTGCAAAGAGAAAGTGTTCTTTTGAAAGAACCAACAAGACTGTTGTAGAATGCCATTAGACCATTAGTTTTTATCTATGTACTTTATGTACTGTGAATGCTGTACTATGGTTATGACTTTGCAAAATTAATTTATCTTATACTTATACAGTGCTTCATTGTACCTAAGAATACAGGCTACAAGCACAGTTGTTGCAAAGTGAAAATTTGAAAAAACTTTGCATTATCCACACAGTATCTTTAAGAACTACAAGAGTTAATGCCTCCCTCATGTGATCTTCAGAATCTCAGGAATCACAGTATGTACTATCGAGCATTTAACCTTAGTGCCAGAAATGTTACCTTTAATTCCAATTACAAAAGTAGACCAATAAAAAAAGCTTGCAAACAATTATGTATTTACAATATCTATAAAGCAGTAAGTAAGTTTCCAGATGTAAACATTCAAACCTACCATCACACTGTTGGATAATCTCCTCGGCTGTAGTGTCATAGTGAGCCAGGGGGTTGCTGGGATTGCGATACTGTGAAAAGGCAACAAGAGTTTCAAGGGCACTAAGTAACACCAGGCAACTTTCAAGCACCTATTTCAGGCAACTGTTGCAGCGATAAGCTGCATGCAACGTTATCAAGGAGTTTTTCAAAGTTGCTCAAAATTAGATACTTTTGATTTTATTGCTTCAACTTTAAACTGTCACAGCAACTTTGTAGCCAATCATGATCCAGATTTATATCATGTGACCTCAAGACGCCAACAGAAAAAAAAATAAAACATGGCTACCAAAAGTAAGTTATCTACATTTTATGTAAAATTATGTTATTTATGTTATAGCTTACAGCAGCTAAATTATTTCATAGAGCTCAAATAGTGAAGGCCTAGTCCATACCATGAAGCCTGGGGCTGGAGTATGTGGGTGAACCTCGTATTAGCGAGAGGGAAGCGGGTACAAGTGAGGGACAACCATAGTCACCTAGCGCCACCTTGTTGGATTTATAGCGTGTTACACTGTGTAATGTTGTATATGTAGTATGTTTGAAAATCCCTGTAAATCACCTCGATTACTTAGTATTCACACATATAACTTTTTATTTCCATCATATTCTAATGACACAGGTTGGGTAAAAGTATGTAAAAATTGAATGAACTTCCAAAACTTGACACTATTCACGTGTCCAAAGTTACACTGAAACATTCAAACACAACTTTGAAATACCATTATGTTGATACAGTGCATCAAACTTGCTAAAAGTGGCCATATTAAAAAGTATTTTGTTGGCTACAAAAAATATTAAAAGTAACACATTCAAAATAAGTTTAAACAACTTTATATATATATATATATATATATATATATATATATATATATATATATATATATATATATATATATATAAATTATCAAAAGTTTATTTCAATTTGTAATACACTTTTGTTTTAGTTCACAGGTTCTTATGTGATCTTCAAATCCTGAATACTTTAAAACGGGACAAGAGAAGACAATCCCTGAAGGAATTGTCGGAACATTTGGGCAAGTGCAATGAATTTTGCTTTACAGGTCTGTATATTTATATTTGAAATTTACATCTTAATATTGCAGTTTATTGCTATAAGCACCCCAAATTAAGTAATTACTTAAAACTATAAATGAAAATTTACACACACAATCATTTTGAAGTGCATACACAGTCTCAAATATATAAGAAGAACATAAGAAAGTTTAACAAACGAGAGGAGGCCATTCAACCCATCTTGCTCGTTTGGTTGTTAGTAGCTTATTGATCCCAGAATCTCATCAAGCAGCTTCTTGAAGGATCCCAGGGTGTCAGCTTCAACAACATTACTGGGGAGTTGGTTCCAGACACTCACAATTCTCTGTGTAAAAAAGTGCCTCCTATTTACTGTTCTGAATGCCCCTTTATCTAATCTCCATTTGTGACCCCTGGTCCTTGTTTCTTTTTTAGAATTTTCAATGCTTGAATCAAATCACCGCATAGTCTCCTTTGTTCAAGACTGAATAGATTCAATTCTTTGAGCCTGTCTGCATACGACATGCCTTTTAAACCCTGGATAATTCTGGTTGCTCTTATTTGCAATCTTTCTAGAGCAGCAATATCCTTTTTGTAACAAGGTTTTATTCACCAATAAACCTTTATTCTGATAACTGCAACCTGGTTAGCGATCTGCACCTAGTAATACAATACCATTCTAGACAATTGTATTCATTGTTTGCTAAAGATAATTTGAAACATCTGAACATAATGGGTTAAAAAGAAGTTTTGACAATCCATCATTGATTTTAAACAGAGAAATAATTCAAATCTAAGTGGAACATTAGGATGATTTACATGAGAGAACATAAAAAAGAAAATAGTAAAAGATCAGGTGCTAGTGCTGATAACCTGTACATCCCAAAATGGCAGCACTGTGAGTGTTTGGCATACATACGAGATGCAGTGCAACCAAAGGCTAGCCGAGACAGCCTCGGCCTATCCCAGGTAATAACACACACATACCTATTCCATAGCAACGAACACCCCGAACTGAGCTACAGTAAAAGACAACCTCAGCCTATCCCAGGTAATAACACACACATACCTATTCCATAGCAACGAACACCCCGAACTGAGCTACAGTAAAAGACAACCTCAGCCTATCCCAGGTAAGAACACACACATACCTATTCCATAGCAACGAACACCCCGAACTGAGCTACAGTAAAAGACAACCTCAGCCTATCCCAGGTAAGAACACACACATACCTATTCCATAGCAACGAACACCCCGAACTGAGCTACAGTAAAAGACAACCTCAGCCTATCCCAGGTAATAACACACACATACCTATTCCATAGCAACGAACACCCCGAACTGAGCTACAGTAAAAGACAACCTCAGCCTATCCCAGGTAAGAACACACACATACCTATTCCATAGCAACGAACACCCCGAACTGAGCTACAGTAAAAGACAACCTCAGCCTATCCCAGGTAATAACACACACATACCTATTCCATAGCAACGAACACCCCGAACTGAGCTACAGTAAAAGACAACCTCAGCCTATCCCAGGTAATAACACACACATACCTATTCCATAGCAACGAACACCCCGAACTGAGCTACAGTAAAAGACAACCTCAGCCTATCCCAGGTAATAACACACACATACCTATTCCATAGCAACGAACACCCCGAACTGAGCTACAGTAAAAGACAACCTCAGCCTATCCCAGGTAAGAACATAAGAACGTTTACAAACGAGAGGAGGCCATTCGGCCCATCTTGTTCGTTTGGTTGTTAGTAGCTTATTGATCCCAGAATCTCATCAAGCAGCTTCTTGAAGGATCCCAGGGTGTCAGCTTCAACAACATTACTGGGGAGTTGGTTCCAGACCCTCACAATTCTCTGTGTAAAAAAGTGCCTCCTATTTTCTGTTCTGAATGCCCCTTTATCTAATCTCCATTTGTGACCCCTGGTCCTTGTTTCTTTTTTCAGGTCGAAAAAGTCCCCTAGGTCGACATTGTCAATACCTTTTAGAATTTTGAATGCTTGAATCAGATCACCGCGTAGTCTTCTTTGTTCAAGACTGAAAAGATTAAATTATTTTAGCCTGTCTGCATACGACATGCCCTTTAAACCCGGGATAATTCTGGTCGCTCTTTGCACTCTTTCTACAGCAGCAATATCCTTTTTGTAACAAGGTGACCAGAACTGAACACAATATTCTAGGTGAGGTCTTACTAATGCATTGTAAAGTTTTAACATTACTTCCCTTGATTTAAATTCAACACTTCTCACAATATATCCGAGCATCTTATTGGCCTTTTTTTAGCTTCCCCATTGTCTAGATGAAGACATTTCCGAGTCAACATAAACTCCTAGGTCTTTTTCATAGATTCCTTCTTCAATTTCAGTATCTCCCATACGATATTTATAATGCACATTTTTATTGCCTGCATGCAGTATCTTACACTTTTCTCTATTAAATGTCATTTGCCATGTGTCTGCCCAGTTCTGAATGCTGTCTAGGTCATTTTTAATATGTTTTAATTGAATGTACAGTAATTAATATCTCTATACACAAGGGAGCTGGTTGGACTTGTCTTTTGAAGGTTTGTAAATTAAATTAAATATTATTGGTTTCTCTCTCAGATCCTTTAGATTCCTAAAAGAAGTTGCCTTTGAAAGTTGTCTGGTGTTGCATAGAAGTTGAAGTTATTTTGTTGCCAGCCACTCTCTTGATATAACAGTTGCCAGTAAAAGTTGCCTCATGTTACATCCGCTTAACAGACCTAATTAGAATGAAAACAACACACAGAACATTGTGTACTTTTTACAATAAACTCACTACATAATTCCTTCTGATTTCTACTCAAATCTTGTAGTTTATGGTAGATATTTGATTGATTGATTAATTCATAGATATTTATGGAACAGTGATGTTCCTGAAAAAGCCTGTGCGTTGGTTTAGAATTTCATCAGAAGGGTGACAGACTGCCTGGAGGACCTCTTCTACCCAATACCAACACTGTATACACTACAATCCCATGGTAATGTACCTGGTCAAGAATGTGGGAGTTTGGGATTTCATTCTTTAGCCTCCAGGCGACACCAACATGGGACTCTGGGGAGTCAAACCTGGCACTGGTGGGTGTCCTCACAATCTCTGCTCCCAGAGCCCTCAGTACATCCACCTGCATAGTAAAAAGAAAAAAGGGTCCAGATACAAAACTGGAACGGTGGGTATGACTACAGGCAGGTAAAGTAGGCCTGCACAAAATATTTCACGGCTGTTTGTGAGGATTCAGATTAGAAATACATGATAAGGTATGCCAAGTTTGTTTTTCTCAGCAGAGCATACATACTAAAAATTTCACATGTAAAAAAAAAGTCAGATATAAACTTACATATCCAATGTTTTGTTACCATTTCACATTTTTGTTAATCCTGGGACTTTAACCCGTTCCTCCAGGAGCAACTAATACTTGGCTAAAGAGCCTTTTCAGATGTATGTTTTATTTCAGCTAACATGACTAACATTCCAGTTGTCATGGTCGTAATTAAGCATTTGGGGGAAAAAAAGTTTTGAAAAATTTAAGTACAAGAGAGTTCAAATTTGCATTCCCCAGTATACCTCAAATCCCTACAAGTATGCCTGGTTTCATTAAGTTGAATTCGTCTTCACTTTTTCACTGCTCCTAATCTATAAAACAGATAAGTAATATTGTTCAATGTTGAGAGTGTAGTTTTGTATAAAAGCTTAAGTATAATGTCATTCAAACAGGAAATAGCCAATTTTCCCATAAAGTTCACTCCTGTATTGTCACGGTACTTACTCCATTTATTTTAACTTGGCAGGAGTAACTACATTGTTACAAAATAATCAATAATTTAGTTTCTGGAAAGGCACCCAGGTTTTGCACAAATCTAATCATAGAGGGAGAGATGATGATAATAATAATAATAATAATAATAATAATAATAATAATAATAATAAAGGAAGAACATTAAACAAGCATATGAAACAGAAACACAAAATGGCAAGACTAACCTTTTCCATGCTCATTTTTTCAGGCATGACGATAATACAGCGGTAACCCTTGACAGCTGCAGCCAAAGCAAGGCCAATACCTATTTGGTGAAAAAAAATGACATTTATTCTAATGAAGTTTATAAAACTGACACAGAAACCAAAACACAGCCCAGGCCGAGCGTAGTGTTTTAGACATCGCTAAAAGGATATGAAGTTTAAAAGTAAACTAATACATGTAATTGGCATTAATGCATATTCACACCTTTAACGTGACTGGCCAGGTGACCGAGGTATCAATAGGGGAGTGAATGTAAAGACGCATCAGTTCTGCCACAGTGTCTGCCGCTGCTCGTATTTTAATGTTGGTTTAAATAAATGCATTACTTTTTCTTTAATTAAAGCCCAGGCTCCTATTTTTATTACACACACAGCAAAATTGGCCATGAGGATGGGACTGGGTTGTCATCCAAAAAAAGTAGCGAGCTACCGGGTTATAAAAGAAATGCAAATTTAAAATGGTCCTCTTCAGCAGCGAGACTGGTTTGTGCTGTGATGAGGCACCGGAAACCTTTGGCACATATGAAGAGAGGTTTCAACAGTAAACATGAAGACAGGTTTCAAAGTAAAACGGCATTGAAGACTGCAAAAGAGCTGCATTTCTGTTGGTGGTCAGACCAAAGATCTCATAGTGCTGGAAAAGCCAGATGAGACAGAGTTCAATGCCTTACTTAAAGAGCAAGTAGCGGGATTCCAAAAAATATAGCGTTACATGTCCCCACATGTTGCTGCAACCAGGGCCGGCATAACCACATGGACAGAACAGGCGGCTGCCTAGGGCGGCAAATTGAAGGGGGCGGCAAAAACGGTACATACAGTGCCTATAGTAAGTATTCACCCCCCCTAGATGTTTTCAAGGTTTGTTGTGTTACAACAACAAACTGCCACAATCACCACCTTGTCCTGCTGAATTTGCCTATTGTCTTCAGATTATATCCAATCTGAAGGCAATATGGATCGGGTGCAAGCTGCTGCATGGTTATATGTTTTCATAATGAGGTCAGCTGTAGAGAGCCGTGGAAAGTGAACTTTTCTTTGCTGCCTTTTCTGTAATTTTATTATCAATAAAAATAGGCTACATGATTGCCATTTGCTATCATGGAATAGTCCTATGTCATTTCTGTGTGACTGAGTTTAGCATGGAGGCTTCGTTGATTTTAATTAAATTAGTAATTACAATAACATGATGTTGATGTTTACAACAACTAGAAACCTGTTTGAGGAACTATTTTTATCCAAAAGTAAATATAACATATTTTTTTCCCATTATAATACTGTAACTTTTATAATTGTATCCATCATACACTCTAAGGCTTGTGCGTTTTGTTGTGTCATGTTCTTCTACAAACCTTTTTTTCTGTTTTAATTTTATTATGACTGTATCTCAGATGGGGGTATAAGAACATAAGAACATAAGAAAGTTTACAAACGAGAGGAGGCCATTCAGCCCATCTTGCTCGTTTGGTTGTTAGTAGCTTATTGATCCCAGAATCTCATCAAGCAGCTTCTTGAAGGATCCCAGGGTGTCAGCTTCAACAACATTACTGGGGAGTTGGTTCCAGACCCTCACAATTCTCTGTGTAAAAAAGTGCCTCCTATTTTCTGTTCTGACTGCCCCTTTATCTAATCTCCTTTTGTGACCCCTGGTCCTTGATTCTTTTTTCACGTCAAAAAAGTCCCATGGGTCGACATTGTCTATACCTTTTAGGATTTTGAATGTTTGAATCAGATCGCCGCATAGTCTTCTTTGTTCAAGACTGAACAGATTCAATTCTTTTAGCCTGTCTGCATACGACATGCCTTTTAAACCTGGGATAATTCTGGTTGCTCTTCTTTGCACTCTTTCTAGAGCAGCAATATCCTTTATGTAACGAGGTGACCAGAACTGAACACAATATTCTAGGTGAGGTCTTACTAATGCATTGTAAAGTTTTAACATTTCTTCTCTTGATTTAAATTCAACACTTCTTTATAGTTTCCCCACATTGTCTAGAAGAAGACATTTCTGAGTCAACATAAATTCCTAGGTCTTTTTCATAGTTCCCATCGTCAATTTCAGTATCTCCCATATGATATTTATGATGCACATTTTTATTGCCTGCATGCAATACTTTACACTTTTCTCTATTAAATTTCATTTGCCATGTGTCTGCCCAGTTCTGAATGCTGTCTAGATCATTTTGAATGACCTTTGCTGCTGCAACAGTGTTTGCCACTCCTCCTGTTTTTGTGTCGTCTGCAAATTTAACAAGTTTGCTTACTATACCAGAATCTAAATCATTAATATAGATTAGGAATAGCAGAGGACCTAATACTGATCCCTGTGGTACACCACTGGTTACCTCGCTCCATTTTGAGGTTTCTCCTCTAATCAGTACTTTCTGTTTTCTACATGTTAACCACTCCCTAATCCATGTGCATGCATTTCCTTGAATCCCTACTGCGTTCAGTTTGAGAATTAATCTTTTATGCGGGACTTTGTCAAAAGCTTTCTGGAAATCTAAATAAACCATTTCGTATGCTTTGCAATTATCCATTGCCAATGTTGAATCCTCAAAAAAGTCAAGCAGGTTAGTCAGACACGATCTCCCTTTCCTAAAACCATGCTGACTGTCTCCCTGGATATTGTTACCATATAGGTAATTTTCCATTTTAGATCTTATTATAGTTTCCATAAGTTTAGATATAATAGAAGTCAGGCTTATTGGTCTGTAGTTACCTGGTTCGGTTTTGTCTCCCTTTTTGTGGATCAGTATTACGTTTGCAATTTTCCAATCTGTCGGTACAACCCCTGTGTCAAGAGACTGTTGCATGATCTTGGTTAGCGGTTTGTAAATAACTTCTTTCATTTCTTTGAGTACTATTGGGAGGATCTCAAAACAAGGGCAACAACTCAGGTATCAAAACAAGGGCAACAACTCAGGTAAGACCACTATTAAATGTATTTATCTTAATGCTAGAAGTCTCAGAAACAAAATGTTAGAACTTGAAGCTACTGCACTAACAAGTAACTACGATGTGATAGGTGTTACAGAAACTTGGTTGTCTGAGAGTGATGGAGACGAATATAATATTAGTGGGTACACACTGTATAGGAAAGACAGGCAGGACAGAAGAGGCGGAGGGGTAGCGCTATACATAAGAAATAGCCTTGAAGCCCAGGTGTTAAATCAGGACAATGAAAACAATGCAGAATCAATATGGGTCAGAATAATGGACACAAATTCAAAGGGCATAATAATAGGAGCATGCTATAGACCGCCAAATTCAGACGCTGAGCAAAATAATCTGTTGTACAATGACATTCGAAATGCGTGTAGAAAAGGAGAAGCCATACTAATGGGATATTTCAACTTCCCCCATATAAAATGGGAAAACCCAATGGGGGGCACGACGGATGAAATTGAAATGGTGGAAATGACAAATGACTGCTTCCTAACGCAATTTGTCAAGGCACCGACTAGAGGGGTGGCATGCCTTGATTTAGTCTTTTCAAATAATGAAGACAGAATAACGAAAACAGAGGTCAGAGAGCCATTGGCAAACTCAGACCACAAAATGGTCTCATTTGAAATATTTTTTAAAACCCCAAAAGTAATGACTAAAGCTAAGGTTTACAATTTTAGAAAAGCAAACTACGAAGGTATGAAACAGAGACTAATAGAAGTAGATTGGAGTAAAATAGAGAAAACATCCACAGAAAAAGGGTGGCTGTTTTTTTAAAATGTAGATGGCCCAGGACCTGGAGCTTTTGGCCAAACAGTCACCTGCGGCCCCGGCCACAGTCCCAGCTCCGTTACAGCCCCATTTGCCATACCCCGCCTCCCCCAGGGGAGATCAGGGTGGAGGGGAAGAGGTGTCCCAGCTGGTGCAAGAGGACACGCTTTTTATAGCGGGCTCTGGGGATGGGTCCTCCTTCTCCTCTGACATGCAGGTAGGAGGGGAGCTCGAACCCCCTGCTGAGGAAGAAGCTGGCATCGAGGTAGCCTCAGAAGCCAGCGATCCCCAATTGTCTAGCTAAGTTTCAGCATTGATGGGATGCCCTGCAGCTTTCCTGCAAGTCCCCTGGACGCTAGCGGCAGAACCACGTCGGTCCGTTTTCCAGACGCAGGCGATGGCTCCTCACCCTCAAAAGTTCCCGGACTTCACGGAAGAGGTACACTCCTCCTGGGATCGTCCGGCCTCAGGTCCTTGCTGAAGCGGGCTGCACCGCTTGCCTCTCTAGAAGGCACGGAAAAGCTGGGCCTAGCTGGGATCCCCCCAGTAGACTCCACCATCACGGCCCTGGTTAAGGCCCTGCCAGTGGGTGGGTTGGCCAGAGACCCAGCGTGCCTGAACCCTTAGTGCGGGGTCACAGAAACACACCTCAAGCGGGCATATGCAGCAGAGGCGCAGGCAACTCGCCTGTCAAACACTGTGTACTGCATGAGGCCCTGCTCCCTGAGCCAGTGACCACAGAGCTACGTCTCCTGTCCAACAAGCTGCTGCAGATCTCCAGTCTCCAAGGGCAAGCTCTTGGCCGGAGACTAGCTAGCTTGATTGTGGCTCGCAGACAGCTGTGGTTGTCGCAAGCCAGGGTCCCCGATGCAGATAAGGCTGCGCTGCCAGACGCGCCTATATCCCAGGGACACACCTTTGGGCCAGCCGTGGACGAGATCCTGCAGAGATCCCACCGGGAATGTGAGGCATCCCGGCAGGTGGTCGCGTTGCTCCCTTCCCGCGCTCCCGCACGGGGCAGGTCAAACTGCTGGTGAGCTCCTCCTACGCGGACTGTCACCAAGACCGTTCCAGTCCCCACGGCTCCGCTGGGTGACCCAAGGCATCACCTACAGGGCACACCAGCAGCGAACAACCGGGCCCACCCAGCAGGCAGAGAGAACGCAGGATGTGGCCAGCCCACACACCAGCATCCCAGGAGGCGTTTCCAGGGCCAAAGCCTTAGACAGCCATCCCAAACTGCCCCGCCGCAGCCTCAGCAGCCCCGGCAGGGCCCCTGAAGGCTGGCAGGCCTCAGGCCCCCTTTTTGGCACAACAGCTGGAGTACTGGCACGCTTGCCCACACACATGGTGGTCGTGACAGAGCACCTGGCAAGGCTGGGCATCACCATCAACGATGCAAAGAGGTGGCTTACACCGGTGCAGTGCATGACGCACTTGGGGCTCCGGCTGGACTCTAGTACGATGCGCGCAGCCATATCGGCCATTCAGCTGGGTCTACTTCACATGTGCCCACTACAAGTGTGGCTCAATGCGTTTCACCTAAATCCCAAATGCGACAGACACCGTCGGCGAGGATGACCTCTCACGTGCAAGGGTGTACATATGGGAGTGGTCTTCAACCGCCAAGTGGTTATGACAGATGCCTCCAACTTGAGTTGGGGGGCAGTCTGGGAAGGCAGAGGAGTCTGCAGATCTTGGTCGGACCGCTGGATGCCCCTGCATATAAACATGCTAGAGCTGCAGGCGGTCTCCCTCGCTCTCCGCCATTTCCTCCCAGTGCCAAGAGGTCCGGACGGACAACACAACAGTGGTGGCGTATGTCAACCAGGGTGGCCTACTGTCTTTTGATGTGGGCTCAGAGAAACTTGCTGTCCCTGCGGGCGACGCACATTCCTGGAGCGGTGAACTGGGAAGCAGACCTCCTCTCCAGAGAGGGTGACTCCACCCTCAGGTAGTGGAGCGCATTTTGGAACGATTCGGGAGGGCACAGATCAAGCTCTTCGCCTGGGTGGAGATGACACACTGCCCCTTGTGGTACTCCCGCCACCGCTTAGGCAGTCAACTCTGCGTCAACGCCCTAGCGCACGAATGGCCCAAAGCGTTTTTGTACGCTTACCCTCCTATACCGCTTCTCTCTGCCTTTCTCGAAAAGGTCCGGTTAGAGGAGGCGTCAGTTCTCCTAGTGGCCTAGGAAAATCTGGTTCTCGACCCAGTGCCAGCTGTTACACGGCCAGCCCTGGGAGATCCTACTGCGCATGGATCTCCTCAGTCAGGCGAGAGACACTCTGCACCAGGAACTGGGCAGGTTCTGGCTATGGGTCTGGCACCTGAAAGATAACAGCTGGTTAGCCCTAGAGCTGTCAGATGCAGTTCTGGGTACTTTTGCAGAACGCTAGGGCAGACTCCACTAGGTCTTTGAACAGCTACAAGTGGAGGTATTTCCAAGCTCGGTGTCTGGCTGGAAGCCATGACCCAATCTCTTGTCCTATGCCAGTTATCTTACAGTTTCTGCAAGAACTGCTTGATGCTGGTAGGTCACCTTCCACTTTGAAGGTGTATTTAGCGGCTATTTCTGCATGGCATGCCCCCGTACATTCGGTGTCTCCGGGTGCACATTTTTTGACTACCCAATTTTTTAAAGGCGCTCGGTGATTACGCCCTCCCAGGAGGACTGTTCTCCCCGAATGGAGTACTGGAGGCTCTCACGAAGGCCCCACTTGAGCCCATATACTCCATAGAGTTGAATTATCTGTCTATGAAGACAGACTTCCTTGTGGCTATCACCGCTAAGTGGGTCAGTGAGCTGCAGGCACTGTCCGTGCACAGCTCCTGCATGCGTATTTGGGAGGATGGCAGCAGGGTGTCTCTGCGCACCAACCCTGTTTTCCTCCCCAAGGTGATCACAGCCTTCCACATTAATCAGTCTATGAAACTGGTCCTTCCATCCACCCCCATTTCCTTCAAGGAAGGATGAGAGATTGAATTTCCTCTGCCCAGTGCGGGCATTGAGATGCTACGTGGATAGGACAAGAGCTCTGCGCCAGTCTGACCAGCTCTTTGTCTGTCACGGGACACGGTTCCTAGGACAGCCCCTCTCTAGCAGCTTCTGTCACATTGGATTGTGGACACAGTCTCGACTGCGTATGATGGTGCTGGCTTGCCCCCACCTGACACTCCACTAGAGGGTTGGCTACAAATTGGGCCCTCTTCAGAGGGGCCTTGCTGTCCGATATTCATACTTTCTCCAAGTTCTACCACCTTAAATGTGGTAGATCCTGCCTTGCCTTCATTATGCACAAGGGTCCTTGAGGGTGTAAGCTCACACCACTATGCTCATATGCTGCCATTCCTTCTCCCTCGCAACTGCTCTGGTATACATTATCCCATAAATAATTTCGTTGGTGGTCATTTTCAAATTGAAAGGGAACGTTAAGTTACTTAGAGAAGACGACCACCAACAGCAAGGTCGCATCGGTCACCCTCACAGGTTCGATGGAAAAAGAGAAATGGCTTCCTCAGGATGACAGTTTATTTATTTTTTTAATTTAGTTGTTGCCAATTATTTTTATTATTTTATCCCAATTTAGAATGGCCAATTATTTTTTAACCCTTTGCGGTCCATTTATTAAATGCGCGTCAGGCACGGCAGGTCTAATTTATTTTCACACGTGCAGTTAATTTTAGCCACGCTGTTTAAAAGTATTTTTTTCCACAGTCAAACGGGTTTAAATGGCCCTGCATATCAACAAAGGACTCACTAGGCATCTCCAGCCCCGCCCCACCCTTTCGTTCGCTATAGCTTTCACCTATGTAAGAAATAAATAATAATAATAATAATAATAATAATAATAATAATAATAATAATAATAATAATAATAGTTGTACATACCGATCAATCATCTCCTGATCACTCGTTTTATCACCAAACTCCTCAATAATGTGATTCAAGTCATTATTTTATTACTATAACATCTCAAAAAAGCTCTGTAAATGTCCGTGTTCTCTGTGCGCTGATTCACAGGCAGCCAGCTTGTTTACTTACGACCGCCCCGTTATCTGATACCAGGGCCATGTATGACTATTCATGAGATACGCCTTTTTTTTTTTTTTTTTCCCCCGACTTGTCTCGGCTCCTGTCGCTCCCACTCGGCAACTGAATGTTTTTCTCGGCTTTTTCCGGAGAAAAAACGACTAGAAACCTGTTTTTTGTGTTGCTATAATGATGTCGGACCCAGTCCGACAAAGGACCTGAGAGGAATAATTGCAATGTCGGACCCAGTCCGACAATGGACCGCAAAGGGTTAAGCTCAGCTCACCGCTACCACCCCTGCGCTGACTCGGGAGGGCGACCATTTAAAAAAAAAAAAGAGCTTTGACCCTTTGCAGTCCATTTATTAAGTGCGTGTCAGGCGCGTCAGGTCCAATTTATTTTCACATGCGCAGTTAATTTTAGACACGCTGTTTAAAAGTATTTTTTTTTCCAGTCAAATGGGTTTAAAAGGCCCTGCATACCAACAAAGCACTCCCTAGGCATCTCCAGCCCTGCCCCACCCTTTCGTTCGCTATAGCTTTCACATATGCTAAGAAATAAATAATAATAATAATAATAATAATAATAATAATAATAATAATAGTTGTACATACCGAACGATCATCTCCTGATCACTCGTTTTATCACCAAACTCCTCAATAATGCAATCCAAGTCATTATTTTATTACTATAACATCTCAAAAAAGCTCAGCAAATGTCCATGTTATTCTCTGTGCGCTGATTCAGTAACAGGCAGCTAGTTTCCTTATGGCAACTTTGACTAATCATGAGATACGCCCTTTTTTTTTTCGGCTTGTCTTGGCTCCTGTCGCTCCCACTCGGCCATTCGATGGTTTTCTCGGCTTTTTCCGTAGAAAAAACGACTAAAAACCAGTTTTTTGTGTCTTTTTGATGATGTCGGACAGGGTCCGACATTGGACCGGATAGGAATAATTGCAATGTCGGACCAGGTCCAACATAAGACCGCAAAGGGTTGAACAAGATGCTCGGATACATTGTGAGAAGTGTTGAATTTAAATCAAGGGAAATAATGTTAAAACTTTACAATGCATTAGTAAGACCTCACCTAGAATATTGTGTTCAGTTCTGGTCACCTCGTTACAAAAATGATATTGCTTCTCTAGAAAAGAGTGCAAAGAAGAGCAACCAGAATTATCCCTGGTTTAAAAGGCATGTCATATGCAGACAGGCTAAAATAATTGAATCTATTCAGTCTTGAACAAAGAAGACTACGCGGTGATCTGATTCAAGCATTCAAAATCCTAAAAGGTATAGACAATGTCGACCCAGGGGACTTTTTGACCTGAAAAAAGAAACAAGGACCAGGGGTCACAAATGGAGAATAGGTAAAAGGGCATTCAGAACAGAAAATAGGAGGCACTTTTTTACACAGAGAATTGTGAGGGTCTGGAACCAACTCCCCAGTAATGTTGTTGAAGCTGACACCCTGGGATCCTTCAAGAAGCTGTTTGATGAGATTCTGGGATCAATAAGCTACTAAAACCAAACAAGCAAGATGGGCTGAATGGCCTCCTCTCGTTTGTAAACTTTCTTATGTTCTTATGTCCTCCGAAGCGTGTATCGTCAGCCGACCGCTTTTTTTCACACTGCGGACAGCCACCCAAGAGCTACAGCATCGGAGGACAACGCAGCTCTTGGGCAGATTACAGGCAAGCCTGCAGGCGCCCGGCCAGACTACAGAGGTCGCTGGTGCGCAGTGAGCCGAGGACACCCTGGCCGACCTAACCCTCCCTCCCCCCGGGCGACGCTCGGCCAATTGTGCGCCGCTCCCTGGGAGCTCCCGTCCACGGTCAGCTGTGGAATAGCCTGGACTCAAACTCGCGACGTCCAGACTATAGAGTGCATCCTGCACTCCATGTGGAGAGCCTTTACTGGATGCGCCATTCGGGAGCCCCCCAGGATGACAGTTTTAATCCTTCGGTGGGCGGGACAGAGTGTGTCATCCCAGGAAAGGGCCCATCGGCAGCTCTGGTATAGTGAGCTCAGTAATTACCTACCCAACGGGCAGGCATATCCCATACATAAAGTCGTTGGTGGTCATCTTCTCTTTCAGGGAACGTTTTGTTTTGTAGTTCAGTCTATATTTAATAATGGGCCATGGTATCTCATGTCATGCACTTTCTAGAAGCTACACCCAGATATTTAACAAAAACCTGTAGTCAAAACAGTGTGTTTATTTTAACATACTAAAGTGCTTGCTTTCCGATTTCCTCATTTTCCCATAATTTCTGTTTGTATTCTTTATCGAGATATTTTTTGTGCTGCTTATCATAAAGAACAAGATATTCAGCACTGCTATAATCAGGCGTTCCCCCATCTTGCCTGTGATATTTGACGTGCAAGTCTGAAAACAAAAAGAGTAGCTCTAGTACACTAGGGTTTGAGAACTGTCCTCTAAATCACTGCAAAAAAAAACAAACAAACATAAGCGCTCTGGCTTTTCTGTTCCGTGCCACATTATAGATCGGTATTGCTGCGTTACCTGTGGTCAATAATTGTTACAATGTGGTCAATAATCCTTACACTATCAGTGCACTAGAGCGACCATTTAAAAAAAAAAGCTTTGAAACAGACTTTAAAGTTATAAGTGTAAAAAGTTGTCAGGATCTTAATGAAAATAAATTGCATGTACGTTATATGTTGCAGCAACACGTGGGGATGTGTAACGCTATATTTTTTCAGAACCCAGCTACTTGCTCTTTAAATGGTTCAAAGATATTAACTGGAGCAAAACGGAACAAAGTAAATCACCAGTGTTCCCAGATGTAGGTTCAATAATGGTGTCTCCTGGTTTCAGAAGGCCATCTCTCTCTGCATCCTCCACCATGCGCAGACTGATTCTGTCTTTCACACTGCCTCCTGCATTGAAGAATTCACACTTCGCCACTACAGGAATGATGGGGATGGGGGAATAAAAAAGAAAAAAAAATACAAAAAATAACATTGTTTTTTTTTTATATCCACATTCTTTTCCACACAAAATTGTAATCACTTGGCAAAATGTAATCTTCCATTCAGATTTAAATAACTTGTGACTTTAAAGCCAGTTCTCGTGAATGCCATGTTGAGTTCAAAGGATTAGAGCTTGTATCTGGCAAACAATGAAAGCACCCACATCCAATACAGTTTATCCACTGAGTTTTCCCTGCAATGTTGCTATATACAGAGTGTTGATGGCTCAACAAGTGGCACACACTGGAACAGACACATATTTAAATTCTGACTCTGATTACCTAGAAATACCCAGCATTGTGTGAGTATGGGGATGTATGAATTGTAAGGTACAGTTTACAATAGAAAACACAATTGCTCTATTTTGAGATCTCTGTTGTGCAAAAGTACATATACATTCCAGTAACTAACAGTCAAAATTGATTCAAACATTTACTGTATTGAGTAATTGTACATTACTATAATCTGTTTTTCATGTTTGAATATTCTTTAAAAAATAAAACAAATATTCAAACGTTCATTCATTTTGAATTAACTGGAATACAAAAGTATAATTCGAACCACATCACAGGATGGTATGAGTAATATAAACCTGGTACCCCCATAAAATTACCTCTTAAAGGAAAGGAGAACACTCTTCTGTACAGTAGAAAGTGCCATGTATGCATTGGTTTCCTTTCTACAATATCTTTTTGATCATTTACTAATTATCTTATGAATGATTATGAACATGGTACATTTTCCACCGGCTACATGTTTGTTTGTTTTTTCCTTAATATTCAACTATTTGTCCCTGTGCTAAAAGAAACCAGGATGTCAGGACTGCCCAGTCCCTGACCACCTTCTGGCGCCTCCTCAAGACTCACCTCTTCAGACAGCACCTGTAGAACTCCTCTTTTCCCTCTGGACACTATCACTCTTCCTTAATGTGCTTTACTTGCAATTATCTGCTCCCTATTTTACTGCATTTAATCCTGTACTTTACAGAGTACTGTACTGTAATCTGGCACTAGTGTTATTCAACCTGTAGTATTTTGCATTTAATCGTATCCTGATGTAACTATCACTGACACCGTTATCTGCTCCGATACTGAATCGTATTTTGTCATATACTTGTACTTACTAGTGATTTGAAAGAATCATAACATTTTAATCCGCAGTGCTGTACTGTATTTGAAAACATAATTTAATTATTTGTACAAGAAATAAGGGACTGTTGCTAGGGATAACACAATGTAAGAAATTGGAAGTTAAAGACTTAGTCATTTAATATAGTATTCTGCAACACACAGCATTTATTGATATTTGTTTACAATGTTCTGAAATCTCTGGCAATTCTGGGACAGGGGACCAGACATAAAGTTGAGCCAGTGCTGCCTGCCTGAATGTAGGAAGTTTCAATACACTTGGTGACTACAACCAGTGAATTTTGTGTTTTGCTTTTACAAGATTTATATCCTGTGGCACTGGCTAGCACTGCAAATCCTCACAACCTAACATCAGACTTCTGGACTCATGGAGCAAAGTCTTCAGACAAGCTGGTAGAAATGTCATGTATTGGTTCACTGGTTGTTACATTTTCCTTCCATTATTACAGTATCCTCATGGCCCCAAACTGGTCATAGCTTTCCTGATTACTTACACATTTCGCATTTCAGCTCAAAATGCTTGCCAATCTTGTTGATTTTCACCAGCGGTGTGTCGCCCACTTTCTTCAAAATGTTTGGCATGATGCTTGGAGTTTTTGTTCTGTGGGATGGGAGGCAACAAGTGTTGAATTTAAAAGGAACGTGTTGATTGTTACTGTATAGTTCTTGAGAAAACATTTCATTTGCTGTTCTGGTCACCTCATTACAAAAAGGATATTGCTGTTCTAGAAAGAGTGCAAAGAAGAGCGACCAGAATTATCCAGGGTTTAAAAGGCATGTCGTAAACAGACTAAAAGAATTGAATCTATTCAGTCTTGAACAAATAAGACTACGTGGTGATCTGATTCAAGCATTGAAAATCTAAAATGTATAGACAATGTCGACCCTGGGGACTTTTTCAACCTGAAAAAAGAAACAAGGACCAATAAGCTACTAACAATCAAATGAGCAAGATGGGCCGAATGGTCTCTCTCATTTGTAAACTTTCTTATGCTCTAATCACAGATAAAACATTTAAAACGAATATGCATTTTATTGTTTTCCCTTCAATACAGATAACAGCAATGTTTTTGTAATTGTTGGGAAAAAATGGTGGAAATAAGATCCTCATTGTGTACTGTAGGTGTAGGTGTACTGTAGGTCCTACTATGAGCTTAGTTAATGTTGCTACACTTCTTAAATAACAAGACTAGGTAGGTCTAAAGCGCATAATGAAGCCGGAACTGCAGTATAATCAGTAATGAGCCCTTCTTGACCCTATTCTAAACCCTGTTGTATCAAAGTGCTTTCCAACACATTGCCCCTATATAGCCTCACAAGCATTCAACATTTGGGGACTCGAGCAGACGCAAAATATGTAATTAACCCTTTCAGTCCTGGCAGGTTCCGCCTTATCTGTATATGTATGTCAACATATCCCAACAGAAATCACATGGGGACCTCATGAAAGTATGGCAGGAAGTGTAGACCCAGAAGCCTGAAAACTCACAATTCTGAGTGAAAGTGAGGGGACTCTGCAATGGGAGGCCCCAGTTTCCAGGTGCACTTGCTGGGGGCATCAGGGCGAATCCACTTCCTTTCCTGTGGGCCTTCTCCTTTAGTCTCCTCTCCATTCACTCCATTCTGGATGAACTTGGCTGCGTGGGGGCAGGTTTTGGTAGGGCTTTCAGTCTTGGATGGAACAGAAGTCATCTTTACCTGATGATTCAATAAATCATTAGCTTTATTATTATCTTTTTCGACAACCTTAATACATGTTCATGGTACAGCTCTGCATCTGGACTAAAATTATTTTATGTTTGAACTCTCTCCAGGGCTACAATATGGTATTTTTTGTTCACAGTCTTACTCTGGAACTCAATCATCTCAATCATATATTGAATAGACCTAAGTTTTGCCATTATACTTTGCCCATTGGACACATAGGTTTTATTTATTTATTTTTCCAATGTTCATTCTGTTGCTAGAAAGATACTCCAGGTATATTTTTAGCGAGCCACGCAAGTTTCTGAAAACTGAATTGCTAAAGTCTAGCACCTACACACAAACATTTTAAAAAGTGTTTACATCCCACCCCTACCACTTCTTATTGGCTAGCTCTGGGAAACGCAGTAGGGATTCAAGGAAATGCATGCACATGGATTAGGGAGTGGTTAACATGTAGAAAACAAAAAGTACTGATTAGAGGAGAAACCTCAAAATGGAGCAAGGTAACCAGTGGTGTACCACAGGGATCAGTATTAGGTCCTCTGCTATTCCTAATCTACATTAATAAGAACATAAGAACATAAGAACGTTTACAAACAAGAGGAGGCCAGTCGGCCCATCTTGCTTGTTTGGTTGTTAGATCTCAGAATCTCATCAAGCAGCTTCTTGAAGGATCCCAGGGAGTCAGCTTCAACAACATTACATCTGTGACACCTGCATGATGTGGGAAATCCGAGAAAACCCAGCAGAGCTAAACCAAGTATGTGTAAAGTGCCGCACGATCCAGGACTTGCTTAAACTAGTAAGTATGCTAGAAATGGAGCTGCAGGAAATGAGACAGCAACAGGAGCTTGAGGAGCTGGCACACCCACAATTCATGCAATTCATGGAAGTCAGCACCCCTAACAGACTGAAAGCCACCAGGGAGATAGAAGTGAGGTAACCAGTGGTGTACCACAGGGATCAGTATTAGGTCCTCTGCTATTCCTAATCTACATTAATGATTTAGATTCTGGTATAGTAAGCAAACTCGTTAAATTTGCAGAGGACACAAAAATAGGAGGAATGACAAACACTGTTGCAGCAGCAAAGGTTATTCAAAATGATCTAGACAGCATTCAGAACTGGGCAGACACATGGCAAATGACATTTAATAGAGAAAAGTGTAAACTACTGCACGCAGGCAATAAAAATGTGCATTATAAATATCATATGGGAGATAGTGAAATTGAAGAAGGGAACTATGAAAAAGACCTAAGAGTTTATGTTGACTCAGAAATGTCTTCATCTAGACAATGTGGGGAAGCTATAAAAAAGGCCAACAAGATGCTTGGATATATTGTGAGAAGTGTTGAATTTAAATCAAGGGAAGTAATGTTAAAACTTTACAATGCATCAGTAAGACCTCACCTAGAATATTGTGTTCAGTTCTGGTCACCTCGTTACAAAAAGGATATTGCTGCTCTAGAAAGAGTGCAAAGAAGAGCGACCAGAATTATCCCGGGTTTAAAAGGCATGTCGTATGCAGACAGGCTAAAAGAATTGAATCTGTTCAGTCTTGAACAAAGAAGACTACGCGGTGATCTGGTTCAAGCATTCCAAATTCTAAAAAGTATTGACAATGTCGACCCAGGGGACTTTTTCAACCTGAAAAAAGAAACAAGGACCAGGGGTCACAAATGGAGATTAGATAAAGGGGCATTCAGAACAGAAAATAGGAGGCACTTTTTTACACAGAGAATTGTGAGGGTCTGGAACCAACTCCCCAGTAATGTTGTTGAAGCTGACAACCTGGGATCCTTCAAGAAGTTGCTTGATGAGATTCTGGGATCAATAAGCTACTAACAACCAAACAAGCAAGATGGGCCGAATGGCCTCCTCTCTTTTGTAAACTTTATGTTCTTAGGTTCTTTATTTGTTGTGAATTCAACATTTCATTTACATCATATCCAGTCTCACAGTAAGATGTCCTGATGGATACCCACATACACAATCGAATTGTCTAACTTTTTGATTTGGGATCCGATGTGTTCAGATCAAAAATGCCATTCACAATATTTCCAGGACTCGTTGGTATCACTCAGCAAGATTGGCGCTGATTTGGGAGAAGCTACACAAGCGACAACGCACTGAGAAGGATTGTTATTATTTTGTATTATGAATATTCTTTTAATAGTGTTTATTATTAGGATTAGGCATGGGGATTTCGAATAGTTTCCTATCTGAATACACAGGGTGCATTTTTGTGTATTTGATAATCCCTTACGCTCCCAAGAATAAAAGGCAAATGCGTGTGTACAAGCAGACAGCATAACATTGTAAGCCGGTAAAGTTTAGCCAGGTTCACAAAGTGTACAAACAATGTCCATGACGAGATTTCTTCGTTCAATGCCCTATTTCCTTAGGCACAAGTTTTTCCTTTTGTTTACTGAATTAAAATACAGAACTGAATGAGCAGCAACGTCACAGCGCATATCTCTTCCAATTAAAGCAACAGTAGCATAATATTGCGCAAATCACCAAATGATAATTTTCGCTGTAGTGTATTCAGAATAAAATAACACCTATCATATAGCAACCAAAATAGTCTACATCTGTTTAATTCTAACAAATAACATTTATAAAATAATCTTAATTCCAACATTACAATAGTTTAACATGACTAATACAACTAGCCATCAAGTACTGACATCGATGAAGTCAAGTTACTTTGTTTATTCAATAACCTGTAAATAATTCAAAACAAGGGATACCTGGTTGTACTTTTAATGGTCAGTGCAAATGTTGACGTTACCTCATCAATTCACAAAAAGTCAACAGTAGATGGTTTACATTGAACTGCAGTCCAGAGTTAAAAAATAACTCCTTTCCAACTCCAAGTATCTTACCTTTTCTTATTAGTGCCTGTGTTGTTCTGCTTAACATTTAGTATGTCTTTATATTCATCATAACGTTAACTTACATGTCTAATTTCAATGTTACCCAAGTTTGGATTACTTCTTTTAGCACTTGCTATATACATTATTTTATTTCAGTTCACACATTCAAAGTTCGCCAGTGCCATGCTCCCAGAATCTGTTTCATGACTGGCTAGCAACAGCTGCAGAAGCTGCTGTGTACAGTCATTATAGTGGAACTCAAACAGGGATCTGTTAACATTAGCTAAAAACAAGGCAATACAATTGGCAACAATTTCAAACAGAATACGATTATTGTAGAATGTTGCTATTACAAGCATTGCATAATTAATTAGGGTCCTTACGTTTAATATGCAAATAACGGGTTTAAGACTGACATAACACGTGTTAAGTGTCAGCATTAAAAAAATAAGACGCGTTTGCTTCTACTAGTGGCTAATGTGTAAGGCTTTTTTTTGTGTACTCGAATATGTAATATGCTATTCGAATAGTTTTTTATTTTCCTGTAATCATGTATTTGACTACACTGACCCATCCCTAATTATTATAATTCAGTTTTAGCGTTGCTGTGATCATATGGTAACAGCTTGGTTGCGGGTTTGCTTGTGAAAAAATTTGTATCATTTGTACACATACATTTTCAAATCTTGAATACAATATTTTCATTTTCCGACAAGCACACAAATGTGTTCACGTTAAATGGCTGAAGTAACATATATTGAAAGGCTTTGTTTATCCACTTTCTTTTGAGACATGGGCTCTCTTTGGTTACCATATACAGTTAGAAACATACTGAAAATAAAAACCATCATGAAAAAAAATAAAAATATATTGGGCCAGATAAAATTGCATCCGGGCCAGTAAAAACACTAGCTCAGAGGCCCGAGGGGCCAGCAGTTAAAAATCTAACCGTAGAGCCCTGCACGGCGATTGACATCTTCCCGGTGTAGATGTTAAAGATTATATTTGTGTGAAATTGAGAATGTGTTTTTTTTTATTTTTTTTTAAATTTCAGAATGCATAAAAAATAAAAATGTGAATCTTATGTGTACATGTAGTACATAAGGTGTAGTTGAGTTCAATTTTACGGACAGGCACATTGTGAGTCAGTGTAAAGTAATATTTAAGTGAGTGTTCAAGGCCGAGGCCAGCACTCGCACCCGAGGCACGGGCCTCTGTAAAAAATCATAGTAATAATTACTTATCTAGGCTCTTTTACACGTTGTTTTACTGCAAAATAAAATGCATTTAATCTGTCATTGTGTGCATACATGAATCCCCAGAGTCCCGCCGATATATAGCCACTGTGCTTTTCAACATCTTTACTATTTACTATGGGGCAGCAGTGTGGAGTAGTGGTTAGGGCTCTGGACTCTTGACCGGAGGGTCATGGGTTCAATCCCAGGTGGGGGACACTGCTGCTGTACCCTTGAGCAAGGTACTTTACCTAGTTTGCTCCAGTAAAAACTCAACTGTATAAATGGATAATTGTATGTAAAAATAATGTGTAAAAAATAATGTAATTGTATGTAAAAATAATGTGATATCTTGTAACAATTGTAAGTCACCATGGATAAGGGGGTCTGCTAAGAAATAAATAATAATAATATTTACTTATGACGTGTGATTGATGCATGTAGTAGGCTACTGTCTTTCAATTTAATATCATTATTTATTTATTTCGCTATTTCTTCTGGCGATGTACCTGCATTTAAATATGTTTTATGCTTATTTACTTTTAAGACTTCTTTCTACTCTAGCGACTAACTGCATTTTAAGTAGTGCTCTTATAATGCAAACACATAATTAATCATCGCAATCATTACTCATTTTATATGACTAGTTTAGCGAGGGGGAAGTCTTTGTTTCATGAAACAGTTAACCTCCAAGCAGCGACGATAAAGCGATCATCACTCGTTTTAGGAATGTATAGGTAAAAAAAACAGTTGAGCTTATTTTGTCATCATTTTTCCATGATTAACTTAAGAAACTGAGATGGCTTAATGACATTAATTACAACATTAAAGGCAAGCGGACCACTCAGAAAGAAAACCAGACAATCAGAAACCTTAACTCTCCGTACTGGTGTATTTAAAAGAATTTGACGTTTCCATTTGAAGTGGGATACTTCAGGCTTGATATTCAGAGCGTGTCTGACAGTGCGTGTTTGACTGGTAGTGGTTGAGTTGGGGGTTTTGTCGAGTTCAGGGCTGTGTGGTTTGCAATGCATGGAGCCTCGCAGCGGATCACATTAAAGAAGTAAAATGCATATTCATGAGAATAGTCAGAACACAACCAAACAGCCAATCAAATTGACCGGTCAGCCGAAAAGCTTGAGCTGCAACCCTCTGAACTGCACATTGGCTATGATGTGCTGACAACTCACGCAGCTGAACTCTTGCCAACCTGCTTAATAGCTATGAGATACTGCACCCCCTCAGAAAAGGTGTTTTCATAGCTATGAGATACTGCACCCACTTAGAAAGGCAAGCGGTGTGGCCTGCTTTAGCACGTAGGACCTGAGGCCGGACAATCCCAGGAGGAGTGTACCTCCTCCACGAAATCTGGGAAGGCTGGGAACCTCTGAGGACGAGGAGCCATCGCCTGCGTCTGGAAAATGGACCGGCATGGTTCTGCCGCTGGCGTCCAGGGGACCTGCAGGAAGGCTGCAGCGTGTCCCATAAGTGCCGAAACTGAGCTGGACAACGAGGGGCACTGGCTTCCGAGGCTACCTCGAAGCCAGGTTCGTCCTCAGCAGGGGGCTCACCCACCTGGAGGCCACGATGGAGAGCATGTCCTCTTGCGCCAGCTGGGATGACTCTTCCCATCAACCCTGTACTCCACTGGGGGAGGGGGGGTATGGCAATTGGGGCTGCAACGAGCGCCGTGCACACTGCGTACCGTGCAGCACCGTCCGTTCCTGCACTAGCGCTGTAGCAGTGGGTACCAAGCACCATGTGCACTGCGTGCACCATGCAGCGTTGTGACTGTGCACTGACGCTGTGGCACTGGGCACCGTGTGCCGTATGCACTGAGCACTTGTGCACCGAGATACCTAAGTATCAAGGGCTATGCGTGTGCTGCGGTATCGAAGCACCGGGGGGGGAGGGGGAGGGGGAGGGGGGCGCTACGCAAATGTGCCTACCCTAACTGCGCGGTCACACACACATGGTCAGCGTATAGCATGTACCAGGGGGACACAAGGCCGAAGCCTTGGTGGGTGAGTTGAAGTAGACAGCAAAACACGGTAGATAGTATAGGGAAGAGCACACTGTTTGTCTATAAGGCCCGACTCACCGAGGTGGGCGGGCCTACACAGCGGGGATACGGCAAGGCCTAGCCCCATAGAGGAATTGTGTACTCTCAGAAAGAATAGACAACCACTTGCGAAGGCCGCTGAAAGACAGAAAGGCAAAAAGGCTCAGTATTTTCAGCACGAATGTAAGGGAAATACAATCGATTCAATTCGACTCGAGAAGCTCTTTTCTATCAACACACTCGGCTCAACAAAGAGGTCTTACCGTACCGTCTTGAGAAGAAAAAGAGAAATGGCTTCCTTTGGATGACATTTCTATCCCTTTGGTGGGCGGGACCGAGTGCATCATCCCAGGAAGGGGCCTATCAACAGCTCTGGTATAGAGAGCTCAGCAATACCTGCCCAATGGGCAGGCATATCCCATACATAATGTCTTTGGTGGTCATCTTCGAATTGAAAGGGAACAGTATTTTTTTTTAAGTTTTAAAATAATGTATTTAATGTTTTTAACTTTGAATATTAAATCTATTAAAATGACTAACTGTATTGCTGAAAACATGAATTTAGAACATTGTGTAGTTTTGTTTTTTGTTTTAGATGAGGTATATAATTAACAATAAATAAATAAAAATAAATAAATAAATAAATAAATAAATAAATAAAACAGCAAAAAGAAGTTTCCTGCAACCTTATTGTGGATTAGCTATCAGTTTTTGCAACCTTTTTGCCACTAGGTTGCAATAGAAAGAGGTTGCAGCAACCTAATTTTAATTATAAATTGTGGATTAGCTGCAATAATGCTGCAACCTAGTTACAGGAGGGTTTCAGCAATATTGCTGGTATACCAACAGCATGTTGCGGCAGCTTTCATTTTTTTGTAAGGGTATAGCCAGCTATAATATTTGGCATCCACCCCCAGAAAAAAAGAACGGGGAACCTAAGAAAGGGTCAAACAGCACAGCAGGACACCCTCCAATGCTACCAAATACAAGATAAGTTGAATTCATGTCTCATTAAATGTTAATATTAGGCTATATCTGTATAGCATAAAAAATTCAAACAACAACAAATTAATTTAAGTCAAGACAATACACTAAAGCTATTTTGATTCAAACCACTGTGCTCTGAAATGTAGTGCTTTGAAACGTTGTGCTTTTTTGAGAATGCAAAATTGACAATGGATAATTGCAAAGCATATGACATGGCTTATTTAGATTTCCAGAAAGCTTTTGACAAAGTCCCGCATAAAAGATTAATTCTCAAACTGAACGCAGTAGGGATTCAAGGAAATGCATGCACATGGATTAGGGAGTGGTTAACATGTAGAAAACAGAAAATACTGATTAGAGGAGAAACCTCAAAATGGATCGAGGTAACCAGTGGTGTACCACAGGGATCAGTTTTAGGTCCTCTGCTATTCCTAATCTACATTAATGATTTAGATTCTGGTATAGTAAGCAAACTTGTTAAATTTGCAGATGACACAAAAATAGGAGTGGCAAACACTGTTGCAGCAGCAAAGGTCATTCAAAATGATCTAGACAACATTCAGAACTGGGCAGACACATGGCAAATGACATTTAATAGAGAAAAGTGTAAAGTATTGCATGCAGGCAATAAAAATGTGCATTATAAATATCATATGGAAGATACTGAAATTGAAGAAAGGTACTATGAAAAAGAACTAGGAGTTTATGTTGACTCAGAAATGTCTTCATCTAGACAATGTGGGGAAGCTATAAAAAAGGCCAACAAGATGCTCGGATATATTGTGAGAAGTACTGAATTTAAATCAAGGGACGTAATGTTAAAACTTTACAATGCATTAGTAAGACCTCACCTAGAATATTGTGTTCAGTTCTGGTCACCTTGTTACAAAAAGGATATTGCTGCTCTAGAAAGAGTGCAAAGAAGAGCAACCAGAATTGTCCCGGGTTTAAAGGGCATGTCGTATGCAGACAGGCTAAAAGAATTGAACGTATTCAGTCTTGAACAAAGAAGACTACGCAGCGATCTGATTCAAACATTCAAAATCCTAAAAGGTATAGACAATGTAGACCCAGGGGACTTTTTTGACCAGAAAAAATAAACAAGGAACAGGGGTCACAAATGGAGATTAGATAAAGGGGCATTCAGAACAGAAAATAGGAGGCACTTTTTTACTCAGAGAATTGTGAGGGTCTGGAACGAACTCCCCAGTAATGTTGTTGAAGCTGACACCATGGGATCCTTCAAGAAGCTGCTCGATGAGATTCTGGGATCAATAAGCTACTAACAACCAAACATGACAGGCTGAATGGCCTCCTCTCGTTTGTAAACTTTCTTATGTTCTTATGTTAATACGATCTGTATTTAGCCGATAAATAAAGAAGACTGTTGTGTAAAGTATTTTTTATATTTTACTGGAGAATAAAAGCAGCACACAACGATGACGTGTTAGTATTAAAATCTCCATGCCGTCTGTCTCACTGCTGTACGTGCACGTCAAGTGAAAGAAACGCCGAAGGGCGGGAGGTAGAGATTCTGGATATTTCACAATAGTTTATACATATTTAAATGCACAATAATGAAAACCGCATGTAATTTTAGGCTACTTGAAAACTGTACAGAACCCGTTGTACATATACCTTAACATGTTAATGCTGTGCTCGTTTTTGCACAGCATAGTCCTTTAGTACAGTCATCTTAACCGTTTAGCTGTCACTCGCTTAAGTTGACTTTACAGTAAAAACAATTCTTCAGTCGTTACTGACGCTTAGTAGAACAAGGTTACTTTTTGTTTTAAATCCCTATGCCAAGTTGTGATCTCTATACCAACAATGTCATACGTTGTTTTAATTTTGAGTCTAACGAAACGTTTACATACAAACATAGAATGACTGTATAATTCATATTATCGCGGTTATATACAGTGCCTTGCAAAAGTATTCAGACCCCTGACTAATTCTCTCATATTACTGAATTACAAATGGTACACTGAAATTTCGTTCTGTTTGATATTTTGACATTGGTTTTATGTTGGGAAATATTTTTATATATAAACAGATAGCAGAGAAATTATAAAATGTAACTTCATTTTGTAAGTCACAAATGACACTGACAGAGCCTGTAAAAAGCGTGCTTTACGGTGTCTTGCGTGTACATTAGGCTACAGATCATAATTTCTAAATGCCAAGTTCCAGACAATAGCAGCCTGTGTGTAACTCGTATGTTCAAACTCAAGTATGTTCAATGACGCGGCTCTACCAATAGATGTCACTATGGAGCACGAAGCGCTTCAAGTGATTCGACTCCGTGAATCTTTTATTAAGCAAATGGTTCAGAGGGTTCAGTGACTCATGATGCTTCACTTTTCCCACCACTACTGTGCGGTTGCAAATACATTACATTTTGCTGTGAAGATACAGTTTTTGCACAGCTGCCTTGCTGGGGCCACGTGACTGCAAAGCCTCCCTTGGTTGTGTCTATTCTTTTAACATCAATGGGTTGATTCTAAAATGGGGTTCGTACAGCACACATCCACGTAACAACTACTGCGCTACACAATACAGCGGAAGTGTATGGACTAGTTGATTATTTTTAATTTATATGATATCGTTTCTGTTTCACTGTTGCGTGAATATCATTTCGGCAGCCTTAAAGCTGCTACCTAGCAGCTATTTCATCAGACAGTCGCAGTAGCCATTTCACCCTACTGACTGTATCTACTCTGAACAGAGATTAATTAACAGAGATTAATCAAATTTAGGTGAGAATATGCTTGCTATTGTACGATCATCATAAACTGAGGAACAGAAGGTTTGGGGGTTAATTTGAGCAACCTTAGCTCCGCTTGACACTGGATTTTTCAGAACATATTCAGCACTGTGAAATCACTGTATTACACTTAGAAATGAATGACTTATGCAGTACAGGGCGATTTCCTAGAGCTGTAAAATGCTGTAAAATAAATCCACCTGTGGTTCAAATCAACCCGAGATAGCTCTGGTTGTACATGCGTTGTTGCGACACGCATCTGCAACAAAGGCCCAGTAAATTATTCTATTTTTAAATAGGAATCAATACACTATTTTCTTTTAAATTAAAAAAAAACAAACATCTAATAAAGTTTCTCGTACATTTTTAAAAAGGCAGAGGTCGACAGGTTCTCATTGTAACTTACCCTATGTTTGTGTGATGATATTTTCAGTGTTGCATGCGCTCAATAGCTAGAAGAAAAAAATGAAAGAACAGCTGACGCACACTTGCTTCGGGGAAGGAGAATAATATCCAATCGCTTCTGAGGTATCCTTGTTTGGCGTGTGTGTTGATTGGCTTCGGTAAAGGTGGGGGCTTGTCGATCTTGTCCAATCAAAGTCCCGTTCAGGCTACATTTGCGCAATAGTTACAAACGTGATGCACAGAATGCATAATAACACACTATTGGAACACGTAGGCTTTTCCTGATAACCATGCACCTTGTGTGGGGCAGTGTACACATTGTTCCAGTTAAATTGCACAAGCTCTTACTGTTTCATCAGCCTTTGTTCCTTTTCATTATACAACCTGTTACTTATGCTTCCCATTTAAATGGTAAAGAAATAATTGAAAGCGTAAACATTGTGTGATTTTCCTGTGTCTAATGTAAGCTCTGAATCAACGCTGGGTTAATAAATTCTTAAAATTAAGCTGTACATAGCTGGTGTACATCAGCAGTTTGCAATCAACAGCCTTGTTGTTCGACCTTGTGATGCGTGGGTATAGCGCTTTGCTGCCTGTGAGAATTGAGCAAAACTCATATCATTGTTCTTAAATGTAACTTCTTGTTATCTGGGTTTCTGCTGACATTGGTAAAGTGAAGAAGAAACGCAAATGTGCTTTGTCTCATGCTAGCGAAATAAGACCAAATTTGGTCAAGGAAATTACGTAAGCTAGCTGTATATCTGTGCTGTACGAAGTAATTTCTTTGGTCAGATCGGGTCAGTTCAGCTCAGGATATAGCTACACGATATAGGAATATACCTATTATTTCCATACATTTTTGGAGTAGTTAACTGCATATAGTAACAGAAGTTCCCTTTCAATTCGAAGACGACCACCAACGACATTATGTATGGGATATGCCTGCCCATTGGGTAGGTAATTGCTGCGCTCTCTATACCAGAGCTGCCGATAGGCCCCTTCCTGGGATGATGTACTCGGTCCCGCCCACCAAGGAATTAAAACCATCATCCTGAGGAAGCCATTTCTCTTTTTACTTCTCAAGACGGTATGGTAAGACCTCTGTGTTGAGCTGAGCGTGTTGATGAAAAGAGCTTCTCGAGTCGAATCGAGTTGATTGTATTTCCCTTACATTTGTGCTGAAAGGTGGCTCACCGCTTTCCCGGAATCAGTAACTCCGAAAAGACAGAGCCTTTCTGTCTTTCAGCAGCCTCCTCGCTTGTGTGGTAGGCCGCTCTTTGTTATCTGTCTGTCGTGTGTGAGCGACTGCCTGTGCAGTCATCCTTGTGAGTAGTTGTCTATTTCATTCCACAGTTCCTCCACGGGGCTAAGCCTTGCCGCATCCCTGCTTTTGAGTGACTTTTCCAGCCATGCTCTCCTCCACCGGGCTAGGCCTTGCCGCATCCCCGCTGTCGAGTAGACCTCGCCGGTGCATAGGCCCGCCCACCTCGGTGAGTCGGCCTTGTAAACAAACAGTGTGCTCTCCCCTATCTATCTATTTCTACCGTGGTTTTTTGCTGTCTGCTTCAACTCACCTACCGCAGCTTTGGCCCTTGTGTCCCCATGGTGCATGCTGTGCGCTGACCAGGTGTGTGACCGCATGGTCAGGGTAGGCACAATTGTATAGCTGCCCCCCAGTGCTTCAGTACCACGGTGCACACATAGCCCTTGGTACTTCGGTATCTCGGTACGCAAGGTGCTCATTGCATATAGCACATGGTGCCCAGTGCTAGAGTGTCAGTGCACGGTGCACATAGTGCTCTCGGTACCACTGCTACAGCACTAGTACATGAATGCACAGTGCTGCACAGTACTCGGTGTGCATGGTGCTCAGAGCACACGGTGCTTGGCACCCACTGCTCAATGCTACTGCAAGAACGCACAGTGCTGCACGGTACATGGCGCACGTAGTGCTACGGTACTTGGTGCACATAGTGCACACAGTGATCGGCCGATTGCGACAGCGTCAGTGCACGAGCGCTCTAATCTTATGGTACCCGGTGCGCACGGTGCTCGGTGCACACGGTGCTAGGTGCTGACCACTACACTGGTGCATGGGCATACAGTGCTGCACGGTACACGGTGCCCACGTTACTCGGTGCACACGGTGCTCGGTACGCACGGTGTTCTGTGCCCTCCGCAACAGCGCTAATGGGTGAACTCACGGCACCACACTATTAATCAGTGCTTGAGCTCCGTTACAACCAGTGCAAGCGTTGTTCGGAGCACAGCCGATACAGAACACCAAACTCATGCCAGGCAAGTCGGGGTTCCACCCCTGCACGGCCTGCAATGCAAATATCCCGCAGGAGCATAAGCATACCCTCTGTGAGCGGTGCTTGGACGTCCAACATGCCACCTTGGCCCTCGAGAGGGAGGTGGCCTGCAGCAGCTGTGCGGCTTTTCAGCCCCGGGTGAAGGAAAATAGGTTGGAGAGGGCCACGAAGGTGAGTTCCACTTCCTCGGTGGCCGGACCATCGGCAGCTCTCGGAGCCCCAGAGCCCCTCCTCCATGACCTGTTCCCAGGACCCCCTGCTGGACATCCCTAATGCGCAGGCCCCCCGTAGTTGCTCCCCATCTCCACAGGCGAGAAGGGTGAAGCATTCGAGGCAGGCGAGGGACATTATGGACCTCAAAGCCCAGATGGCCCCGGTCCTGGAGCTCTTGGCCAAACAGGCACCTGTGGCCCCGGCCGCAGTCCCAGCTCAGTTGCAGCCCCAATTGCCATACCCACCTCCCTTGTGGGCGACGCTAATTCCAGGAGTGGTGAACTAGGCAGCGGACCTCCTCTACAGGGAAGGTCCGCATCCGTTGGAGTGGCGACTCCACCTTCAGGTGGTGGAGCGCATTTGGGATTGGTTCAGGAAGGCGCAGGTCGATCTCTTCACCTCGGCGGAAACTCCTGTGGTACTCCCTCCACTACTTAGGTGGTCCACTTGGCGTAGACGCCCTAGCGCACGAATGGCCCAAAGCGTTTTTGTACGCTTTCCTACCTATACCGCTACTACCAGTCTTTCTCGAAAAGGTCTGGTTAGAGGACGCATCAGTTCTCCTAGTGGCCCCTCAGTCAGGCGAGAGGCACTCTTTGGCACCAGGAACCGGGCAGGTTCCGGCTATGGGTATTGCCCCTGAAAGGGACCACTGGTTAGCCCTAGGGCTATCTGATGCGGTTGTGGGTACTTTGCAGAATGCTAGGGCAGACTCCACTAGGTCTTTGTACACCTACAGGTGGATGTATTTCCAAGCTCAGTGTCTGGCTGGAAGCCATTACCCAGTCTCTTGCCCTATGCCAGTTATCTTACAGCTTCTGCAAAAACTGCTTGTTGCTGGTAGGTCACCTTCCGCTTTGAAGAACATAAGAACATAAGAAAGTTTACAAACGAGAGGAGGCCATTCAGCCCATCTTGCTCGTTTGGTTGTTAGTAGTACCACAGGGATCAGTATTAGGTCCTCTGCTATTCCTAATCTACATTAATTATTTAGATTCTGGTATAGTAACCAAACTGGTTAAATTTGCAGACAACACAAAAATAGGAGGAGTGGCAAATACTGTTGCAGCAGCAAAGGTCATTCAAAATGATCTAGACAACATTCAGAACTGGGCAGACACATGGCAAATTACATTTAATAGAAAAAAGTGTAAGGTACTGTACGCAGGCAATAAAAATGTGCATTATAAATATCATGTGGGAGATACTGAAATTGAAGAAGGAATCTATGAAAAAGACCTAGGAGTTTATGTTGACTCAAATGTCTTCATCTAGACAATGTGGGGAAGCTATAAAAAAGGCCAACAAGATGCTCGGATATATTGTGAGAAGTGTTGAATTTAAATCAAGGAAAGTAATGTTAAAACTTTACAATGCGTTAGTAAGACCTCACCTAGAATATTGTGTTCAGTTCTGGTCACCTTGTTATTTAAAGGATATTGCTGCTCTAGAAAGAGTGCAAAGACAAGCAACCAGAATTATCCTGGGTTTAAAAGGCATGTCGTATGCAGACAGGCTAAAATAATTGAATCTATTCAGTCTTGAACAAAGAAGACTACGCGGTGCTTTCAGTTTGGTCTACTGCCGAGGCTGCTGTGGCCACTGACAGTGTACGAGGTTTCTTTGACAACAGTAGAGAAGCTGGAAGCTTTAATCAGTTCATACATCAAGAAATGGTTAGGAGTTCCTCCACACTGCCTCAGCAGAATGGGACTTTATGGTAAAGGAATACTCCAGCTACCAGTCTCCGCTCTAACTGAGTTTGAGTGCGCCAAGGTCCGACTGGAAATTACATTAGTAGAGTCACGCGACAAATGCGTAAGGAAGGCAGCACCTGTGTGAGGGTCTGGAACCAACTCCCCAGTAATGTTGTTGAAGCTGACACCCTGGGATCCTTCAAGAAGCTGCTTGATGAGATTCTGGGATAAATAAGCTACTAACAACCAAACGAGCAAGATGGGCTGAATGGCCTCCTCTTGTTTGTAAACTTTCTTATGTTCTTATGTTCTTATGTTCTTATCTGTGTTTACTGTGTCCCACGCAGTTTTCTCACAAGCTCTTGGCCATTTAACTCCAGGCTTGTGCCCGTTGAGATTCTTTTCTCTCTTATGCTGGTTTGTCTGAACGGGTTCACAAGGATCATTAGGTTCATCACTAACTGTATCCATGCAAGTCCTCCTCACGCCTATGACAGGGGTGCTGATATCCTCCGAACTGTGGTTTGCTTCCTGTCGCTGGATTTCATTTGACTGACTTGACTGACTTCGTAAGAAATACTGATCAATGTGAGGCCCTTGTCCCTTCTCCCTCAAGCATTTCATTCTCCCTTGATGAATCTTCAAACCCCTGACCATTGTTGCCTTGCTCCAGCCGCAGACACAAACCTGGAGTTTCATGTCTTTGCTAACTGCAGATCTTGAACTAATCTTTTGTGAAGTACTCTCCATACTCATATCAGTTTCTGTTCCTAAGTCCGTGTTGTCCAACGTTGAGTCATCTCCCACCCCCGCTCTCGCAGACTCTAGGGATATTTTTCTCTTTAATTTCTTAGACGCCTTGGGCGGGTGTCTCCAGCATCCTGTAAACACAGAGCTGGATACTGCCGACAAGGGTAGCTAACCCTTGCCAGCCCCAATGGGGTCTCTTTCCTCCTGTCAGCTGTCTCTCCAAGCTGTCACGAGGTATTTCCCTTGTTGCCAGCTGCACTATTCACAGCAGTCACTGGACGTATCCAGATCTTCATGATTTCCATTACATGAGAGTAGATGTTAAAACTTCATGCTGATTTGAATTTGGCTCTCGCCAAGATAAGCACCAACTAAGGCGTAGTTTTACAGTAAACTAATGTGATCCATCTGTGACTCCATCCATTAACGTTTCCTTCCATATGATGATGTAGATATCCTTCTGCCTGGTGTTGATGGCTGAAGTGTAATGCTGGCTCCGGGGATCAACCACAGTGCAGTCTCCCCAGCGCATCATCATGACAACCGTCTGGATTGAGCTAAGTAGGGTAAGTCTCTGGGGTCTTCAAGTGGGCACCTTCCATCCTCGGTGTTTTATCGACTAGCCCACGACACCTCAAGAGGGCTCGACGGTGATTCTGGCGTCCCAGCATTACCCCCCCTCTCCGTCTCCCACTCAACTCAGCCCAGCTTACTTACCTGTACATCAGCGTTGCTTTCTTTCTATTGTGCTTGAGATCCCCAACCAGACTCTTTCCGTCTTAATTTGCTTTAATAACAACCTCATGGAATACATGTCTCTCTTTTGCTCTCTCGCTAGCTTCCTCCTCATCTCCTTAGTCTCGTAACCTTTCACCTCTCTGGTATATAATCTCACGATACAATAACTCAACTACACTACATCCCTTCCCTTGTTAGTATTAAAGTCCACACTTTAACAACATATGTTCTTCTTCAGTTTCTAACACATGTGTCTTTCACTATCAAAACACAACTAAAATTATTTTCTCTTACATTCACAGGAAAGTAAACAATATATATTACAATATTTAAATGAGCATATCTTTCAACTTTGCTGGCTTTTTAACAACTCTCCCACTTCTAGTGGTTACTTGTTTTTCCAGGTTATCTGATGGTCCAAGCGATTCTCCCATAGCTGAGTTATACTGAGTTCCTCTAGTTTCAGTGGGTCCAGTGTTCACAGGTGTTTCTGTTGCAGCTTCCGTAATGCTGAAGTCCAACTGCAAAGGAGTGAGTCGAAGGTGTTTAACATTCTGAATGAGCGTTGATCCATGTGGAAGGGTGTGAGTATTCACTGACACAGGAGACAGAAGTTGTAGTCGAAACACCGCACAGGTGCTCGGTTTTATTTTGTTTAATCTTATGATTTGTACTGATTTCTTTTAGCCCACAGAGGGCGCTGGGTACAGGGTACACAGTACAGTTCAGACGCACTTGCAGGTGCTCAAAAATAATGAAAACGAAAAGGCAAAAAGAAAAAAGGGAAAATAAAACACAGTAATCAAAACAAAATAAAGGTGCTGCACTTTGCAGCGTGATTTTACCCAGTCGCCACTACCCGTACGACTCGGGTCTCCGTCCTACTCTTTGCTGTTCCTCAGCTAGAATTTAAAACACTATCGGGGTCTGCCCAAGGATTCCCCACTTTCTCTCTATTTCTTTAGATTCTTTCATTTAAGTTTCTTTTGGAAGTTTTTCTCCCGTCCGTCCGCGGCCTTGCCGAGCAGCGCGACCACTTGCTTGTTGTTCAGGTCTAAAGGGGCAGATCTTAGGAAACAACAAAGTATTCATTTATAGGACCAGCAATCCCCTGCCTCCCAGCCACTCAGAGAGGGGGAAAGCCCACACACCCTCTTCCCCACCTCTCTGTGTCACTGCCATGACTGGCAGGCAGATCCCACGGGACTGCCGCCCTCTTCCTGCAGCATCGTGCATACGTCAGATGGCCAGTCCAGGTCTCTCCTGTTACAATCAATTTTCTGTGTTCACCAGTTCAAAAGAGTTGTTTGAAGTATTTCTCAGAACATCATAGCGAGTGTCTATGAACTTTGAATCCAGCTTTCCATTCTCCATACTGGCAATAAACACAATGTCTCCAACTTTGAAATTATGGTCTTTTGCTCTGTTTGTTTGAACATAAGAACATAAGAACATAAGAAAGTTAACAAATGAGAGGAGGCCATTCAGCCCATCTTGCTCGTTTGGTTGTTATTAGCTTTTTGATCCCAGAATCTCATCAAGCAGCTTCTTGAAGGATCCCAGGGTGTCAGCTTCAACAACATTACTGGGGAGTTGGTTCCAGACGCTCACAATTCTCTGTGTAAAAAAGTGCCTCCTATTTTCTGTTCTGAATGCCCCTTTATCTAATCTCCATTTGTGACCCCTGGTCCTTGTTTCTTTTTTCAGGTCAAAGTCGTCCCCTGGGTTGACATTGTCTATACCTTTTAGGATTTTGAATGTTTGAATCAGATCGCCGCGTAGTCTTCTTTGTTCAAGACTGAATAGATTCAATTCTTTTAGCCTGTCTGCATACGACATGCCTTTTAAAAAGGGATAATTCTGGTTGCTCTTCTTTGCACTCTGTAACAACAGAGTGCAAAGAACAACATTCTTTGCACTCCGTAAGAACAGACTGCCAACTGACTTTCCCTTGCTGCTCTCCATTTCCCCTGCTGCTCCCCTGGTGACCTGGTGTCAGAGCATTTTTTTTTTAATCTTGCAAAAAAACAGATTTTTGTCTCCAGTTTATTATAGAAAGGCTTGGGAAGTTGAGAGGGGCTGTTTGACTTTATTATAGAAATACTGTACATGAGAAATTTAAGTGCATATGTGTATATTTTCTTTATTTTTCATATGATAAACTAAGTATTTATAGGACAAAATAGCAGTGCAACCAAGTGTTCAGGCACAGGAAATTAGCAGAAACCAAGCCTGTCAAAGATCTTTTATTTGGCTTAAAAAAACCTGTTTGGCAACAGTAAGAAAAATACCTACTCAAAGAGGACACGTTGGATGTGCACTAAAGTTGATTTTCCGTCTGTTTACTGTCATGCCATGTATTTAATTTAGAAACTTTTCATTTATATTTAAATACATTGGAGTTAGAACATGCATATTTAGACACAGTGCTACACTTTTAATCAGACGCTTAATAAGATGTTTATACAACATAAAGCGATCACTAATTGACATGCTTTCATTAGTTCACTTGAATGCTTGCTGTCATTTTCAGAACATTTTCTAGTTTTAATAAAATTAAAATGAATAAGATGCTGTTTTAATAGCATTACAGTGGGATTTGTATAATTATTTGTTTGCAAGATGTAATTTGAATACTGTCAGAAAAATATCAGGAAAAAATATATTTGCTTTCTATTTTTATTATTAAATGGCAATCATTGTAAGTAGTTATTTCTGACATGTATTAGTTGATTGGTGCAAGTGTAGTGTTGCAACGTTCTATTACTGAATGTAAAGTATGATTCGATAGTCAGCTTTTCATAACCATTTAAATAACCCCCCACCAGCACTCACATCTTGAGCTCCCTGTGGCCCCCCAAGGTTTGGACATTGCCTTATCTGGCCCGCCAGAGGATGAGAAACAAGGACCAGGGGTCACAAATGGAGATTAGATAAAGGGGCATTCAGAACAGAAAATAGGAGGCACTTTTTTACACAGAGAATTGTGAGGGTCTGGAACCAACTCCCCAGTAATGTTGTTGAAGCTGACACCCTGGGATCCTTCAAGAAGCTGCTTGATGAGATTCTGGGATCAATAAGCTACGAACAACCAAACGAGCAAGATGGGCTGAATGGCCTCCTCTCGTTTGTAAACTTTCTTATGTTCTTAAGAAAAAAGAAATAAATATGGAAATATAATTGTATGCTTTGCTTGTGAAGCAGGATAGCTAAATAGCAATATATGAATGATTATGTGCATAGAAACTGTACATAAAGCAGTTACACTGAAGGACACTTTTATGGTATTAAAGGGCAAAAAAAGTGGAAAATAGATAAATTAAGGTGTGACAAGTATATATATATATATATATATATATATATATATATATATATATATATATATATATATATATATATATATATATGGATGGTTCACATTCACAGGAAACCAGAAATACTAATTGCATTAATTTTTAAGACATTAAAGTTTTTTTCACTTTTGAAAACTTTATCCGTCATCTGCCCCTTGGCAAATGGCAACACCTCAGAAAATATTTAGCTGGACACAGACACGTATAGGCACAGTCCTACAGTTTTAACAGTACACACCTTTCCTCCCATAAAAAACTAAAACAAAAACACACACAAAAAAACGGCTGGTTACGTTTTCACACGTAAGTGCATTGAAAAGCCATGGATAACTTCGGATAGCCATAGATATATTTAATCTTGTAGGCAGTCACTGTGTCGTAAGGTCAATGCTTAATTTGTAAAGAAAGAGGTGTTGGGGCGCAAGCAATGACAATAATACCGTTCTTAAGAAGCGCACATTCAAAATCATAACACGTTTATTTCAAAGAGTATTGTACGTACTAGTGTTAGATGTTTACATTCACGTATTCTACAGCATATACAAAGTAGTAGTGCATGCAGAGAAATTAATTAAAGGCAACCGCACGACAAATAATGAATACATTAAAAAAAAAAAAAAAAGAAAAATCCTGTATACATGTTTTGTTATGGTTTTGCGTTTAAATGGTTTAAAAAACAAACAAATTAAAATGCATTCAGAGGCACTCCAGAAGGACGACATTGATTAAAAAACAAACAAAAAAAAACGGTTTGCACTATTATCAGCGATGTGTATGCAACAGAAGCCGCTGGTAGATTACAAAAACGGTTAATTAAACATAGGCTAGGTAGTTGTTATCTTTAATTAAATTATATTCATTGAAAAAGGCAAGAGAGAACCAGATCGTTATTTTTTATTGTTTTGGTTTAATATAATATAGCAGGCTAATGTTAAAGCTAAGAAATAATAATAATGTTCCTATTGAAGTAGGCTACAATTTTTTTTTTCATTAAAAAGTTGTCGTCGTTCTTTGTTGAAATTAATGTTCAGCTTTCATATTTTGTTGTGTACTACTCATTTAATCAAACCAAGTAGTGTAAAGGGGCGTTCACACCGGACGCGACGCGCATACCGCCTGCTGCGCGCCGCACTGCAGTGCTGGGCTGTGTTCCAATTCATGAAAATGCATGCTACGAATTGAAGATCGAAGGGCGGAGGCCATGTTAAGGTGTGTTCCAATCATTGGTGAACATAAAGTGCTCCCTTCAAAGGGGCCTTTGAGTGGGCTTTCCCAAAGAGATTTTCTTTTTATAACCCACCGAGCATTGCGTTAATCCCATCAAACATTGCGTTTAAAGACAGAGTGCAAAAATTGAGTCAGAAAAGACGTTTGTCTAGAAATGTAATAGCAATCATATAACACAACAATATTATAATGCTTCTTGAGGCATATAAATAACAATGTGATTCTTGTACGTGTCCCCGATAGATAAATAAGTCAATGTTTGAGACTAATTTTTTGCGTTCTCTTAGCTTTTGATTGTCAATAAAAACAAACGAATAGCAAGCTATGTTACTCCGTATAGACGAGATATTGAGGGATAGCTTGCTAACAGCTAGTTGGCTATTTGTATTGCTAGATAGCTAATTTGTTCTCGTGAAACAGCTTTTTTCAGCTCATTTATTTTAATTATTACAGGGACAGATGACAGATTGTGTAGCACTGCAGGCTATATCCCTGAAAAGTGAATTTTTAATTATTTGATTTTTAAATGTATATTTACATATCTCAGTTGTATTGGTTAGTATTATGTTGTGTACATAATTATATTGCTGTTAATGCAGAAGATAACTTGTACAGACGTGCTCAAATTTGTTGGTACCCTTACAGCTCATTGAAATAATGCTTCATTCCTCCTGAAAAGTGATGAAATTAAAAGCTATTTTATCATGTATACTTGCATGCCTTTGGTATGTCATAGAATAAAGCAAAGAAGCTGTGAAAAGAGATGAATTATTGCTTATTCTACAAAGATATTCTAAAATGGCCTGGACACATTTGTTGGTACCCCTTAGAAAAGATAATAAATAATTGGATTATAGTGATATTTCAAACTAATTAGTTTCTTTAATTAGTATCACACATGTCTCCAATCTTGTAATCAGTCATTCAGCCTATTTAAATGGAGAAAAGTAGTCACTGTGCTGTTTGGTATCATTGTGTGCACCACACTGAACATGGACCAGAGAAAGCAAAGGAGAGAGTTGTCTGAGGAGATCAGAAAGAAAATAATAGACAAGCATGGTAAAGGTAAAGGCTACAAGACCATCTCCAAGCAGCTTGATGTTCCTGTGACAACAGCTGCAAATATTATTAAGAAGTTTAAGGTCCATGGAACTGTAGCCAACCTCCCTGGGCGCGGCCACAAGAGGAAAATCGACCCCAGATTGAACAGAAGGATAGTGCGAATGGTAGAAAAAGAACCAAGGATAACTGCCAAAGAGATACAAGCTGAACTCCGAGGTGAAGGTACGTCAGTTTCTGATCGCACCATCCGTCGCTTTTTGAGCGAAAGTGGGCTCCATGGAAGAAGACCCAGGAGGACTCCACTTTTGAAAGAAAAACATAAAAAAGCCAGACTGCAATTTGCTAAAATGCATATTGACAAGCAACAATCCTTCTGGGAGAATGTCCTTTGGACAGATGAGTCAAAACTGGAGCTTTTTGGCAAGCCACATCAGCTCTATGTTCACAGACGAACAAATGAAGCTTTCAAAGAAAAGAACACCATACCTACAGTGAAACATGGAGGAGGCTCGGTTATGTTTTGGGGCTGCTTTGCTGCGCCTGGCACAGGGTGCCTTGAATCTGTGCAAGGCACAATGAAATCTCAAGTCTATCAAGGCATTCTGGAGCGAAACGTACTGCCCAGTGTCAGAAAGCTCTGTCTCAGTCGCAGGTCATGGGTCCTCCAACAGGATAATGACCCAAAACATACAGCTAAAAGCACCCAAGAATGGATAAGAACAAAACATTGGACTATTCTGAAGTGGCCTTCTATGAGTCCTGATCTGAATCCTATCGAACATCTATGGAAAGAGCTGAAACTTGCAGTCTGGAGAAGGCACCCATCAAACCTGAGACAGCTGGAGCAGTTTGCTCAGGAAGAGTGGGCCAAACTACCTGTTAACAGGTGCAGAACTCTCATTGAGAGCTACAGAAAACGTTTGATTGCAGTGATTGCCCCTAAAGGTTGTGCAACAAAATATTAGGTTAAGGGTCCCATCATTTTTGTCCATGCCATTTTCATTTGTTTTATTATTTACAATATTATGTTGAATAAAAAATCAAAAGCAAAGTCTGATTTCTATTAAATATGGAATAAACAATGGTGGATGCCAATTACTTTTGTCAGTTTCAAGTTATTTCATAGAAAATGGTGCATTCTTCGTTTTTTGTGGAGGGGTACTGTCACAAAGACGGCCAGAGTGGGTGGCGTCAGACCAGAAAAGGAATACACAGACAGAGACGGTGGTGATGATGAGCTGAGTGCAATGGCTGCACTCAGCGTTTATTTAACAAATAAAAGGGTTGTAAACAGCACAAAACAGGACACGGCACTGGTAGCCAAAATAAACAGACATACAAAACGACTAACACTAAACAAACGGTGCACGGACAGACAGACAAACAAACACGGTGAGTACAAACACTTTACGTTTACGATTAATGATTTTAACTCTCCTCTCTCTCTCACCCGTTCTCCTCTTCCGAACACCTAACCCTGAGTGCAAGAAATGTGCGTCTATATATACTATTGTGCTGGGATTCAATTACTAATTAATTATTCACTTGAATCCCAGCACGTGAATTAATTCTGTGCAACCCCGTGCTCACATATTACATTTAACCAGCACGTGAAGTGATTTGTGCTCTCCTCGTGCCTAAATACAAATCTACACTTTAAATACACGTGAAACACAGACCCGTTTATATCCCGTGTACCAATCTATACACCAACATTAACACACGCACGCAACACACAAATGCACACAGGGACGGGGCACATTGCCACAGGTACCAACAAATTTGAGCACGTCTGTATGTTGGTATTGCTGCTTGGCTGAATCTCCCTTAAGAAAAAGAATAATAATTGGAATTACATTTTTAACTGTTTATATGCGGGTTAATTCTGCCTAATTGTACTGTTTTCACTTTATTATGTATATCTTCTGACTGGTTTATGCTACATATAGCCTACGTTCTCTAGGTCAAATGAAAGGCAACAAAATTAACTTTAAAATGGTGTAAGAGACAGTGTTGTACATAGTGAATACACATTTCCAGCGCTGACAAATTTGGCGCTTTTTTTTGGCCGTGAATGATGACGCTGAAGTGTGTTCCAATTTAAACACTTTTGTGCCCCCTACGCCCTACTTCCCTTCGAAGTAATCACTCCTGGAAGTGATCACTTTGAAGGGGGTAGAGCATAGGGGCGAGGTTTTGGAATGGAACACAGCCTTGTTCACACCAAACGCGGCAGGGTAAAGTCAGTGGGCGGTCCGTTGTTACATCACGGCTGCAGGTACAGTGGCTTTTGGTTGCAGAGCAACAAACAGTAAATGCCAACGGGAAAATAAAACTCTTTTGACAGAACTGAAGACACTGACAAAAGACAAAACTGAGGAGCAAAACATTATAAATATTTTTTTTATAAAACCTAATTGTAACCCCCACACCACCACAATCACCCCCCTCCTTTTTTATTATTTTTGTTAAAAACTGTTAAAATATAATATATCTACACCAAATAAAACGTTTTGCTTTATCTTTTAAAAGTCTGTCTGCAGTTAATTTATCCAAAAGAAAAGCTTACGTTAGCACCACAATCACACAATACTTCGAAAAATGAACAGCAAACAAAAAAAATAATAATTGCGATCGCTCTGCTCTACCGGAGAAAGAAAAAAAACTGTAAGAACGTTGTGGGTACATGACTATCAAGGCATTCTGGAGCGAAACGTACTGCCCAGTGTCAGAAAGCTCTGTCTCAGTCGCAAGTCATGGGTCCTCCAACAGGATAATGACCCTGAAGAAAAGAAAAAAAATACGGTGAATACCATTGGGTGATCCAGGAACTCCAGTTTGATGAAGGCAGGTTTCAGGCATACTTTCGGCTTGATCATGCCCAGTTTGATCGCCTCCTTTCAAAAGTCGGGCCCACTATTACAAAAATGGGCACAAATTACAAGGAAGCTATCAGCCCAGCAAAACGAGTTTTTGATTATATTGACCCTTTGCAATTTTCCCTTTCCGGTCCAATGTTGGACCCTGTCCGACATCATCAAAAAGACATAAAAAACAGGTCCCTAGTCATTTTTTTCTCCGGAAAAAGCAGAGAAAACCATTCAATGGCCGAGTGAGACCGATAGGAGCCGAGGAGAAGCCGAAAAATAAAGGGGGGGGGGGGGGGGGGGTGTCTCATGAATACAGATAGCCCCGGCACCACATAGATAACACAGACATAAACAAACAAGATAGCTACTTCTGCATCCATTGCTCAAAGAATATCACAGACATTTGCAGAGCTTTTTTTAGAATTTGTTAGTAATAAAATAATGACTTGGATCACGTTATTGAGGAGTTTGCTGATAAAAAGAGTGATCAAGAGATGATTTATCGGTGTGCACTACTATGAAGAGGTATGTGAAAAATACAGCAAACAAGGGGTGGGGCGGGGCTGGAGATGCAGTACTGAGTGTCCTGTTGATATGCAGTGCCTTTTAAACCTGTTTTACTGTGAAAAGAACGCGCTGAATAAATGGCCCGCTAAGGGTTAAATCAATCTGTCTATAGCTGACCTTGAACAACTATTTAAAAAAAAAAATTGAATACAACTACAATCGTTTGTATGTGTATTATTTCACAAAGGTAATGTTATTTGGCAGTTCTCAAAATCTTTCACAAATGAATTATTGGAAAATAAATATGAGTAAAACGAATACATTTTAAGCTGTTCTGTGAAACTGTTGCGGTGTGTCCCGCCCCAATATATATTTGTATTATTATTTGTATTATTGTTTGCGGCGCAGATAAAAGCGCTGCGTATTTGTTATTGTTTTTAGATTTTAAAACCTCGTCAGGATGCGTGACTGATCAGCTACTGATTATTTAACTAGCTGACAGTCATGCATCCTTACCAAACGCGTGCAGACTGTGGCCGAGGGGTAATAAGATCATTAACAGCTAGTTAACCCCTCAGCCAGAATATAAAAGCCTCCAGCTGTCCGCGCTAAAGCAGAGAGTGTACGGGAGAGCGAGCAAGGAGAGCTTAAAAACAACTACAGTAATCCATTGCGAATCCGCCCGTCACATATCCGCCCTACCCGTTTACCCGCAATGATCAATCGCTTCAGCAACGTTAGTTTATTATTGAACAGAGAAGATTAGTTCAGAGATTGTAGATCCACCACAATTTTTGTACACTGTGTTGTATGTGCTCCGTGCGCAACCATTGCTGGAAGTGTCACGTGAGCTGTTCAGTGTGTTGACTTGATATGTAAATAAATCTTGTTCTCCTGCGGGGGGCGTATCAACTTCAACCCCCGTCTCGCTCTCCTGTCTGTCACTCAGCAGCGAATGCACGCACCCACACTGCAGACGGCTACTCTGTCACAAGCATTAATACCCTGCATCTTTCTAAACAAGGGATTAGGGGAGTTCCCTTATAAAAGCTGAATCTCAAAACAATAATTGTGTGAATATAATGTACCGCTGTCCATTTTCTTTGCAGCGCCAGCAATAAAGTCGCTGACAAGGTGAGTGTGGCAGAGCAGGGCTCTGCCCTTGAAAATACTGGCAGGGATGGAGTTAAATTCTCCTCCCTGCCCAGGTTGATTGCGTCAGGTGGGAGCAATCAAGTAATTAATTATTCAATGATCACCCAGCCACCTGGCATAAAAGGAGTCCTCAGCCTCCCTGTAGGGGGAGAGTTCTAGAAGGAGAGGAAGCAAGAGTGTTTTTCTGTCTGTGCTGTTTTTCTGTTTGTTTTTGCAAACCAGTGAAGGCAATGCCCAGCCTGGAAGCCATATTTTTTGTAAGTTTTGTTTTGTGTTGATTGATTGTGTTTTTGAAACCTTTTTGTTTGGCCCTCGTGCCGGTTTATTTTGTATTTTTACGTATTAAAAACTTTATTTCTGAACTTTCAAAAAAAAAAATAATAATAATAATACGGCTTCCAGGCTGGGCATTGCCTTCACTGGTTTGCAAAAACAAACAGAAAAACAGCACAGACAGAAAAACACTCTTGCTTCCTCTCCTTCTAGAACTCTCCCCCTACTGGGAAGCTGAGGCCTCCTTTTATGTCAGGTGGCTGGGTGATCATTGAATAATTAATTACTTGATTGCTCCCACCTGACGCAATCAACCTGGGCAGGGAGGAGAATTTAACTCCATCCCTGCCAGTATTTCCAAGGGCAGAGCCCTGCTCTGCCACAGTGAGTGTCTTTTATTTATAAACCACAAACTGTAGCTGGCTTCCAGTCTCACACTGTAGGCAGGTACTGTTTCTCACTCAAAAAACTGTCACACACTTTTTTAATGGCTCCTCCTCCACCATACACACACGGAGCCGTGCAATCTAACTAACCCCATTCACTCCTGGCTGTGCATACACAGTTGCATGCATACCCGTTTAACAATACACACAACAAGTACAACACATAACAACCACAGCAGCGGGTCTTCTGAGCCCCCAGTTGTCTGGGTCGCTACAATTATAATAGTTACAGCTGTGTATAATGGTATGTGACAGGCTGGACGAGTGGTCTGACGTCAAGCAGAAGCAGGAAGGAAAACTGACACCAGGCAAGTATTGCAGTTTAAGGTGGCGTTTGCCATTTTTATTCAGCAAAAATAAATCAAAAGTTTAAACAAAAAGAAACTGCTCACAGAGCAAAATAAAAGGGTAAACAAAAATAATCACCAGTGCTGAGAGCTGCAGGCTTTTATAACAGGTGACCATCTCCCGATTAGCAACAAATTAAATCACCTAATTAATTCGGGAGATGGCCACCTTCTGCACGAGTTTTTAAATGGGGCTTCCCATCCACGCTACTAAACAAAAACATTTGGCTACGCCGTCACGAACAAAACAAAACAACAACAAACCCTGCGGCGCTCGCCGTCATTTAAAATACAAAACATTACTAAACCATAATACTAAACCAATGATACAAAATAACACAGGGGCCCCCATTCTAAAAATAAATAAACAAAACAATGTACAGGGCACCTCGCCCTGTTACTTACCCCCCCCCCTTGTGCAACGCACACTTGGCCCCAACGGCCACCTCCCCCCTCAGTCTCAAAGTCCTGGAAGAGGGGGAAGCACAGTGTCCATAGGGGTGGCCATGGTGGGAGGTCCGGCACCCCCCAATTCTTTGTGGCTGGCAGCTCCCTCTTCTGGGGCTTCCGCCACACACTATCCTGCCGCAAAAGTGCGGCTGGGGGAGCTGGTCTCCTGACCTCCCCCCCCCCCTTCTTCATGGCCAGCAGATCCCCTCCGTGGGGCTCCGGCCACCCAATTTCCAGCAGCGAAACTGCTGCGGGGGGAGCTGGTCTCCTGACCTCCCCCCCCTTCTTCGGGAGCCAGGACCAGCGGTGGTGCTGGGGTTGGCCCTCTTCTCAGCCGCTGTGACCCAGCGGTTTTCCCCCTTGCTCTGCTCAGCAGCCTATGCAAGAGCGGCTGCGGACTGCCAGCCTCCTGTCCCGGTCCATCCTGTCGTGAAGGGAGAGGCAGCTCCTGCTCCGCTCCCTCGGGTGGTGGTGGTGGAGGCAGAGGCAGCTCCTGCTCCTCTCCCTCAGGTGGTAATGGTGGAGGCAGAGGCAGCTCCTGCTGCTCTGCTCCTGGCGAAGGCGGCAGGGGCTCCTCCCCTTCTGGCTGCGAAGACGGCAGGGGCTCCTCCCCTTCTGGCTGCGAAGGTGTCAGGGGCTCCTCCCCTTCTGGCTGCGAAGGTGGCAGGGGCTCCTCCCCTTCTGGCTGCGAAGGCGGCAGGGGCTCCTCCCCTTCTGGCTGCAAAGGCAGCAGGGGCTCCTCCCCTTGTGGCTGCAGCGTTGAAACCAGCAGGCATGCTCTCTCTGCTGGTGGCAGCGATGGAGGCGGAACCAGCAGATATGCTCCCTCTGCTGGTGGTGGTGGGAGCGACAAGTCGTCCTCCCATGGAGGTGGAGGCGGAACCAGCAGTAACTCTCCCTCTGCTGGCGGAGGTGGGAGTGACACACAGTCCTCCCATGGTGGTGGAGGTGGAACCAGGAGGAACTCTCCCTCTGCTGGTGGAGGTGGGAGCGACACATAGTCCTCCCGCGGAGGTGGAGGCAGAACCAGCAGGAACTCACCCTCTGCTCGCGGAGCTAGGAGCGACACACAGTCCCCCCAGTGCGGTGGAGGTGGAACCAGCAGGAACTCTCCCTCTGCTGGCGGAGGTGGGAGCGACACACAGTCCTCCCAGGGCGGTGGAGGTGGAACCAGCAGGAACTCTCCCTCTGCTGGCAGAAACGTGGTCTGTAGACGTTTGGCCTCCCCCCTTTTGGGCTGTGGACGCACGGGCTCCTCCCTCTTGGGCTGTGGACGTTCAGCCTCCTCCCTTTTGGGCTGTGGACGCACCAACTCCTCCTTCTTGGGCTGTGGATGCTCAGTCTCCTCCCTCTTGGGCTGTGGACGCACCGACTCCTTCCCCTTGTCTCCTCTCCTGCAACTGTAATCCCAGTCTTCGGGGAGGGTGCAATTAACTGGGAAATGTCCCCGCTCCCCACAGATGCAGCAACAGTAAGTCTGGCTTATGTTGTGGAGGATCTCCTCCTGTGCCTGCTGTTCCTGCAGCTGCTGCTGTCTGCAGCTCCTCCTTCTTCCTATCCTCCGTTTTCCTCCCATCCTTCTTCCTCCTCACTCTCCTTTCTCCACACACAATAAAAAAAAAACAAAAAAAACGAAAAAACTGCAGTACCCCACTTCTGCCTGAGTCCAGGAGGCGCTGGTGATCCTGCGCTGGACACCACGTGTGGCAGGGTGACTGGGCGGTGACGTCTGGCAGAAGCAGGAAGGAAAGTACTGACACCAGGGACTGCAGTTTTCCAAACAAAAAAGACGCGTCTGGCCGCCGTTTTTATTAAGCAAAAATAACAAAAATAAATCAAATATTTAAACACAAAAACACTTGCCCACAGAGCAAAATAAAAATGTAAAACCAAAAATAATCACGGACACCAAACAAACTGGTCAGGCTGGGCAATCGCCTTCACTGAACCTACGGTAAGTTTACTTTCGTTTTAGCTCTTTGATTCTTTGCTCACTCGTTCCTCCTCTGAACTCCCACACCGAGTGCTGAGAGCTGCAGGCTTTTATAACAGGTGACCATCTCCCGATTAGCAACAAATTAAATCACATAATTAATTCGGGAGATGGCCACCTTCTGCACGAGTTTTTAAATGGGGCTTCCCATCCACGCTACTAAACAAAAACATTTGGCTACGCCGTCACGAACAAAACAAAACAACAGCAAACCCTGTGGCGCTCGCCGTCATTTAAAATACAAAACATTACTAAACCATAATACTAAACCAATGATACAAAATAACACAGGGGCCCCCATTCTAAAAATAAATAAACAAAACAATGTACAGGGCACCTCGCCCTGTTACATGGTATTTAAAACAGGATTCATTTATCCACCTTTTTACATATCTGCCCTTACTCTGGTCCCACGGCAGGTGGATATGTGATGGATTACTGTATTAAAAACAACTGCTAAGCGTGCTGGTTTACACCAGCACAATACATATTTGTTTATTTGTTTGGCCAACGCGCCTTTTGTTTGTTGTTTGTTTAAATCTTTTGTTTGTTTTATCATTTTATAAATTCGGTCACAGTTGGTGTCCAGAAGCGGGAGGACAGCGCCACCAAGCGTCAGGCCAGGAATACTGCAGGGATTTTTTTTCAAAAAGTGTTTTTTTGTTTTGTTTTGGTGGGGAGCAGCAGCAGGAGAAAGCAGCAACAGCAGCAGGAGGCGCATCAACAACAGCGCGAGGCCGGTCACAGGTCCTGTCGCGTCTACCATGCCGGATGTTTGCCTGGCCTGTCTGGATGAGGAAGGGCGGTGCTTCCTGTGTGGCGAGGTCAGGTATCTTCCACTCAGCCAGAGCCATGCATGGCAGGAGATGGGAGAGGTCCTGATAGCTCAGAGGCAGACAAAACCACTCTCCTCTGAGGGAATCTGGGGCTGGCTGGTGGAGCCTGGGAGGAATGCTGAAGAGGCCCTCCCTGATGTGAGCAACCTCCTGTGGGCCAGAGATGGAGAGCGATGGGAAGCCTGGGAAAAGCAACACCACCCAGTGTCCCACGGACGTTGCAGACATGGTAATCCGCTACCTGGCTGCAGATATGGCAGGGCTCCCGCTATCTCCAGCTCCATCGGGAAAAGCCCCACCGCTGTCATCTCCAGCGCCAGAGGGAGAGGAGCCATCACTGCCATCTCCAACGCCAGAGGGAGAGGAGCCATCGCTGCCATCTCCAACGCCAGAGGGAGAGGAGCCATCACTGCCATCTCCAACGCCAGAGGGAGAGGAGCCATCACTGCCATCTCCAACGCCAGAGGGAGAGGAGCCATTGCTGCCGTCTCCAACGCCAGAGGGAGAGGAACCATTGCTGCCGTCTCCAGTGCCAGAGGGAGAGGAGCCATTGCTGCCGTCTCCAACGCCAGAGGGAGAGGAACCATTGCTGCCGTCTCCAGCGGCAGAGGGTTGGCTGCTGCTCCGCATCGCCTGGGGTTGCCTGCTGCTCCGCATCGCCTGTGGAGCCACCAGTTACAGCCACCATTGCAGGTTTTTGGCATCAGGCGACTCTTATAAAACAACAATAGAGTTGTAGCCAGTGTCATCTTACTTAAAGGCACTCAAGCTGAAATCGCAAAGTAATTTAAAGTAGAATACAGGCAGCGGACTGTCTCTCTTTAGCGCGCACGCAATAACTTGCAGACTTGATACAACTGTGTTGAGAATTTAAAAAGAAAGCATTTTATGAGATTTTTAACTGGAGGTACCGGGAATATATCTCTGCATGCCCAGAGGTTCTGGGGCTGTGCTCCGGCAAGCCCGGCACAAATTAAGCACTGCGTAATGTTAAATGAAAAATATGCGATAGGAATTTATGTTGGTGAAGGGAAGGTAGTGCTCTGTGATCTGGAACTGGCTCTGTTGCGCTCCTACTCCGCCTCTGAAAAACACAACAAACAACACGTAATTCGAACACAGAGCTCCGGCTGGTGGCTCAGTTTCTCAGCGCAAGAGGAGGAACTGACGTAGCTGCTTCCCCTTTGTACCCAGCAAACTCCTCCCTGCAGTCAACGCATCGCCATGGTTTCTCCAATAGAGGGCTGCCCCGCAGCTGACTGCAATGGAATCGTCCTGAGTACTTGCAGCTACGCGCCCCTCCTAATATGGTCACCTTCCGGTTTCCACCTACCACCGAGGTGGCGGATCTAGGAGGCAGCATACCTTCCCCCTTACACAGCGCCCTTTCTAATCGGGAGGGAGATTTACAACATCAATCCTTTCTCTCTCTATCACAATACTGTACTTTATTAAAACTGTGCCAGCTACTGTCGAAATCTCTTGTCGCCAAAAACTTTATATGAGGTACAATAAAATGAATTTCTTCCAAATTAATTAATTTAGATTTATAATAATCCCATGGTTTCCCCAAGTTAAAAATACAATATACATTTTTATTAATTTTGTTAAACACTGTTAAAATATAACACATGTACACCAAATAAAACGTTTTGCTTTATCTTTTAAAAGTTTGACTGCAGTTAATTTATCCAAAAAAAAAATGCTTACGTTATAGTAGCAGGTGCATAGTTATTTTCAATATGGAGCACAAAAAATCTATATTATCTCATTTACGTAATTATGTATATTTAATATTCACTCGGTAATCCCATTTGTACACCCACAGACCTCCATGCTGCAGCTTTTTTATTAATATCCCTGAAACTATTAATTATTGTATTATACAACGCCGGGAAATCTGAAATTAATGAACAGCTTTTCCTCCATTTTTTTTTTTTATTTCTTCCTCGCAAAGGAACCTCCTACTCTTCCCTGATTGGCTGTTGGTAGGTTACGTCACGACGCGGCGCGGCAAAAATTGAAAATATTTTATCTCTTGCGCGCGACCGCCTTCATTGAAAACCATTGTTAGTGCCGCGTCTGGTGTGAACGCCCCTTAAGAAGTTGCTTGTGTCGTTCTTGACGTTTTTCAAATCAAGTAAGCTTATTTGTGTATAAAAAAACAACAATAGAGTTGCAGCCAGTGTCATCTTACTTAAAGGCACTCAAGCTGAAATCGTAACGTAAGTAATTTAAAGTAGAATACAGGCAGCGGACTGTCTCTCTTTAGCGCGCACGCAATAACTTGCTGACTTGATACAACTGTGTTGAGAATTTAAAAAGAAAGCATTTTATGAGATTTTTAACTAGAGGTACCAGGAATATATCTCTGCATGCCCAGAGGTTCTGGGGCTGAGCTCCGGCAAGCCCGGCACAAATTAAGCACTGCGTAATGTTAAATGAAAAATATGCGATAGGAATTTAAAATTAAAGTGTACTACGTAAGTCTACCAAGGTAGAGATTACAACTGCAAATTACGAGCACAAGACTGAATACTAAACACTGTTACTTTAAGAAAGTGATGTATCTGTGTGCTGCTTAAAATGACTGCTTTATTTATGACACACACAGTATATACAGTCACCTCCAATATTATTGGCACCCTTGATAAAGATGAGCAAAAAAGGCTGTATAAAATAAACAACACAGATAATGAGCTATATTTTATGCGCAAATATATGGGAAAACCATATTCTTTTATTCTAATACAATTTCTCAGAGAAAAAGTTTTTTATTAACAAGTAATAAAATGTTTTCTCAAAAAGATAGGTTTCAGAATTATTGGCACCCCTAAAGATTCTTATTAATCAAATCAAACAAAATTAAATCTGCATTAACATTCTACTTCTTTAAGTTCATCTCAGTCTTACTGAGTGATACCAACGAGTCCTGGAAAGATTGTGAATGGCATTTTTGACCTGAACACATCAGATCACAAATCAAAAAGTTAGACAATTCGATCGCATATCTGGGTATCCATCGGGACATCTTACAGCGAGACTGGATATGTAAATAAAGCTGCTGTTTTATCTACAAGTCTGGGAAACTGATGCCAAACAAGACAGAACTTTTCTCAAAAAGAATTATAAGAATTATTGGCACCTGTAAAGATTCTTATAAATAAAATCAAACAAAATTAAATCTGCATTAACATTCTACTTCTTTAAGCTCATTTCAGTCTTAAGGAACTGTATTGTGGCCTTCCATGGCTTCCTGTTTCACTGGGGTATAAAAATGAGGTAACATGCATATGAAATCCATTTGTCATCCAGCACCATGGGGAAAGGCAAAGAACTCACAAATGAAAAGAGACAAATGGTTGTTGACCTTCATAAATCAGGCAATGGGTACAAAACAATAGCTAAAAAACTAAATATACCACTTACCACTATTAGGGCAATAATTAAGAAGTTAAAACTTGCCTGGTAGAGGACGCAAGTGTATCTTGCCCCCACGCACAGTTAGGCAGATGGTTCGGGAGGCAAAGGGAAATCAAAGGGCCACAATTGGAGAATTACAGAACTTGGTTGCATCTTGGGGTCACCAAGTCTCCAAATCTACAATTAGACGCCACCTCCATGCCAATAGGCTATTTGGAAGGGTTGCCAGAAAAAAGCCTTTATTGAGAGCAACCAACAAACGTAAGCACCTGGAGTTTGCTAAACGGCATTGGCACTTCAATTGGAACCGGGTGCTATGGTCAGATGAGACGAAAATAGAGCTCTTTGGCCACGCACACCAGTGGTGGGTTTGGCGTCGAAAGAAGGATGCGTGTGCAGAAAAGAACCTCATACCTACTGTAAAATATGGTGGTGGATCGTTGATGTTATGGGGCTGTTTTGCTGCCACTAGTCCTGGGGCCCTTATCAACGGCATCATGAACTTTACCCAGTACCAGGATATTTTAGCCAAAAACCTAGTTGCCTCTGCCAGGAGGCTGAAACTTGGCCGCAAGTGGATCTTCCAGCAAGACAATGACCCCAAGCACACATCAAAATCCACAGTGAATGGTTAATTGACCACAAAATCAACATTTTGCAATGGCCATCTCAGTCTCCGGATTTGAACCCCATTGAAAACCTGTGGTTTCAATTGAAGAGGGCAGTCCATAAGCGCAGACCGAAGGATATCAAGGATCTGGAAAGATTCTGTATGGAGGAATGGTCTAAGATCCCTCCCAATGTGTTCTCCAATCTCATTAAACATTATAGAAAAGACTCAGTGCCATTATCCTTGCAAGGGGAGGGTGCACAAAGTACTGAAAACAAGAGTGCCAATAATTGTGACAAAATACATTTATAATTTGAGAAGTGTGTAATTTTGGTTGATTCCATTGAATCATTAATAAAGTCAAATATATTCCACATGTTGGAAAATTACAATATAGCTCAGTACTGGTATTATTTATTTTATACAGCCTTTTTTGCTCATCTTTATCAAGGGTGCCAATAATTTTGGAAGTGACTATGTCCTTAATAAAGCAGTAATATGATGGTAAATTATATCTTTGTATATTGACATTAGAACATAAGAACATAAGAACATAAGAAAGTTTACAAACGAGAGGAGGCCATTCAGCCCATCTTGCTCGTTTGGTTGTTAGTAGCTTATTGATCCCAGAATCTCATCAAGCAGCTTCTTGAAGGATCCCAGGGTGTCAGCTTCAACAACATTACTGGGGAGTTGGTTCCAGACCCTCACAATTCCTGGTGTAAAAAAGTGCCTCCCAATTTCTGTTCTGAATGCCCCTTTATCTAATCTCCATTTGTGACCCCTGGTCCTTGTTTCTTTTTTCAGGTCAAAGAAGTCCCCTGGGTTGACATTGTCTATACCTTTTAGGATTTTGAATGTTTGAATCAGATCGCCGCGTAGTCTTCTTTGTTCAAGACTGAATAGATTCAATTCTTTTAGCCTGTCTGCATACGACATGCCTTTTAAACCCGGGATAATTCTGGTTGCTCTTCTTTGCACTCTTTCTAGAGCAGCCATATCCTTTTTGTAACGAGGTGACCAGAACTGAACACAATATTCTAGGTGAGGTCTTACTAATGCATTGTAGAGTTTTAACATTACTTCCCTTGATTTAAATTCAACACTTCTCACAATATATCCGAGCATCTTGTTAACCTTTTTTATAGCTTCCCCACATTGTCTAGATGAAGACATTTCTGAGTCAACATAAACTCCTAGGTCTTTTTCATAGTTCCCTTCTTCAATTTCACTATCTCCCATATGATATTTGTAATGCACATTTTTATTGCCCGCATGCAATACTTTACACTTTTCTCTATTAAATTTCATTTGCCATGTGTCTGCCCAATTCTGAATGCTGTCTAGATAATTTTGAATGACCTTTGCTGCTGCAACAGTGTTTGCCACGCCTCCTATTTTTGTGTCATCTGCAAATTTAACAAGTTTGCTTACTATACCAGAATCTAAATCATTAATGTAGATTAGGAATAGCAGAGGACCTAATACTGATTCCTGTGGTACACCACTGGTTACCTCACTCCATTTTGAGGTTTCTCCTCTAATCAGTACTTTCTGTTTTCTACCTGTTTACCACTCCCTAATCCATGTGCATGCATTTCCTTGAATCCCTACTGTGTTCAGTTTGAGAATTAATCTTTCATGCGGGACTCTTTCTGGAAATCTAAATAAACCATGTCGTATGCTTTGCAGTTATCCATTTTCAATGTTGCATCCTTAAAAAAGTCAAGTAGGTTAGTTAGACATGATCTCCCTTTCCTAAAACTATGCTGGCTGTCTCCCAGGATATTGTTACCATATAGGTAATTTTCCATTTTGGATCTTATTATAGTTTCCATAAGTTTACATATAATAGAAGTCAGGCTTATTGGTCTGTAGTTACCTGGTTCGGTTTTGTCTCCCTTTTTGTGGATCGGTATTACGTTTGCTATTTTCCAGTCTGTCGGTACAACCCCTGTGTCAAGAGACTGTTGCATGATCTTGGTTAGCGGTTTGTAAATAACTTCTTTCATTTCTTTGAGTACTGTTGGGAGGATCTCATCTGGCCCAGGGGATTTGTTTATTTTAAGAGCTCCTAGTCCCTTTAACACTTCTGCCTCTGTTATGCTAAAGTTATTTAAAACTGAATAGGAACAGGTCGACATGTGGGGCATGTTGGCCGTGTCCACCTTTGTAAAAAATTGTGAAAAGTAATCATTTAATATATTTGCTGTTTTTTTTTCATCGTCTAAAAATGTTATAATGAAATAGATTCAAGTAGTAATAATTTTTAAAGGTGCAAGCCCACTTTTCTGTTTTAAAAATAATTTAGCAAACGCTGTATGTACATGAAGATCACAACCGGGAGATTACAGTAACATATGACCTGTGTTCAGAATTTCAACAGCCGACGTAGCAGGTAGAAAGCAAGTGTTCAAAAAGTTTATAATTAATTATAAAGACAATCATCATGGTCTGTTTATCACTTTCAGTGAAGTACAGTAAAGAGACTGCAGTCAGTGTGGCAAAGACACCACTCGAAACAGCAGACTAACAAAATATGTATACTAAAATATTCATAACATTTTCCCATTTTTATTGAATTTTTTCTGCAAAAGACACAAATATAATTCTGTACTTTGTAAGGTACAGTGCCTTACGAAAGTATTCGGCCCCCTTGAACTTTACAACCTTTTGCCACATTTCAGGCTTCAAACATAAAGATATGAAACTGTAATTTTTTGTGAAGAATCAACAACAAGTGGGACACAATCTTGAAGTGGAACGAAATTTATTGGATATTTCAAACTTTTTTAACAAATAAAAAACTGAAAAATTGTGCGTGCAAAATTATTCAGCCCATTTACTTTCAGTGCAGCAAACTCTCTCCAGAAGTTCAGTGAGGATCTCTGAATGATCCAATGTTGACCTAAATGACTAATGATGATAAATAGAATCCACCTGTGTGTAATCAAGTCTCCGTATAAATGCACCTGCACTGTGATAGTCTCAGAGGTCCGTTTAAAGCGCAGAGAGCATCATGAAGAACAAGGAACACACCAGGCAGGTCCGAGATACTGTTGTGAAGTTTAAAGCCGGATTTGGATACAAAAAGATTTCCCAAGCTTTAAACATCCCAAGGAGCACTGTGCAAGCGATGATATTGAAATGGAAGGAGTATCAGACCACTGCAAATCTACCAAGACCTGGCTGTCCCTCTAAACTTTCAGCTCATACAAGGAGAAGACTGATCAGAGATGCAGCCAAGAGGCCCATGATCACTCTGGATGAACTGCAGAGATCTACAGCTGAGGTGGGAGACTCTGTCCATAGGACAACAATCAGTCGTATACTGCACAAATCTGGCCTTTATGGAAGAGTGGCAAGAAGAAAGCCATTTCTTAAAGATATCCATAAAAAGTGTCGTTTACAGTTTGCCACAAGCCACCTGGGAGACACACCAAACATGTGGAAGAAGGTGCTCTGGTCAGATGAAACCAAATTCGAACTTTTTGGCAACAATGCAAAACGTTATGTTTGGCGTAAAAGCAACACAGCTCATCACCCTGAACACACCATCCCCACTGTCAAACATGGTGGTGGCAGCATCATGGTTTGGGCCTGCTTTTCTTCAGCAGGGACAGGGAAGATGGTTAAAATTGATGGGAAGATGGATGGAGCCAAATACAGGACCATTCTGGAAGAAAACCTGATGGAGTCTGCAAAAGACCTGAGACTGGGACGGAGATTTGTCTTCCAACAAGACAATGATCCAAAACATAAAGCAAAATCTACAATGGAATGGTTCACAAATAAACATATCCAGGTGTTAGAATGGCCAAGTCAAAGTCCAGACCTGAATCCAATCGAGAATCTGTGGCAAGAACTGAAAACTGCTGTTCACAAATGCTCTCCATCCAACCTCACTGAGCTCGAGCTGTTTTGCAAGGAGGAATGGGCAAAAATTTCAGTCTCTCGATGTGCAAAACTGATAGAGACATACCCCAAGCGATTTACAGCTGTAATCGCAGCAAAAGGTGGCGCTACAAAGTATTAACTTAAGGGGGCTGAATAATTTTGCACGCCCAATTTTTCAGTTTTTTATTTGTTAAAAAAGTTTGAAATATCCAATAAATTTCGTTCCACTTCATGATTGTGTCCCACTTGTTGTTGATTCTTCACAAAAAATTACAGTTTCATATCTTTATGTTTGAAGCCTGAAATGTGGCAAAAGGTCGCAAAGTTCAAGGGGGCCGAATACTTTCGCAAGGCACTGTAAATGTTGATTTCAATGACAGGGCTTCAGATTGACTGACGCCTTTGGTATGAAAACAACTTGCTGTCAAAATACACCGGACGCTGGCGCTTTGATGTGATGCGCTTGGTATGAAAAGACCTTTTTACACTATTAGCGGTCTGCTTTAATACACATACGTATTTGCCTTGAGAGCCGGGACAAGAGTTTGGGTAATTGTTGGCCCCTGTGTATTTGAATTAGAAACTATTCGAAATTCCCATCCCTAGTGTAAATATACTTTAAAATGTTTTCCAACAAAAAAGACAACAGCTGCATCAAAGTTCAGAAACACAAAGATAACTCTGCCCAGTACAAGAAGGGACCACTTCATGTGTTTGTTTATTTTTACATTTATTTATGTTTTTATTTTGTTTGATAATTCACTAATGCTAAATAAAAGATCTTTATGGGCAGACAAAATATTCTACAATTTAGCATTTACAGTTTTTCAGGTAAGCATTTCAAAATGTAGGAACATTTGTTAAAACATTTTTTAATCGTGAAATATATTGAAATACCTATTTTTTTTTGACAGTGAAATAAGCAAGTTTTACAGTGAAAAAAAAATGCAGCCCTAGTCATTAGGGATAATTATGGAAAAATATTGAGTGCCATTTTGAGTTCTGATCCATAATAAAAATCACAGGAACAATAGAACACACACATTTGCATTGCATACAAATTTCATAAAAAAGCATTATTAATATGGAATTTGATATGAATACAAAAATAGAAAAACAATCAAGAAATTAACTTGTACAGTTTTGATCAATAGAACTGTATAATGAGAGCATAAACCAAAGAAAACTGCAGGTTGAAGCCTTCAGTGTTATGGTTTGCTTAAGCTCCCCTGCTAACGCCTAAAATAGGAAACATGTCTAAATAGCCAGACAAGTAAAATAAAGCACAATTTTATAGTAAAAACCTGTTTTCATGTTTGTATGAAATTGATGTCTTCCTTAATACAGAATCTGAAGTACAGTACATACAAAGGAAGAAAATGAACACACTGAAATTGCCTAGGAGTCTCCTCTAGCTTTACAAATCAGGTGCTCTGGTTATGGGTGTTGTGTCTTCATTTAAAGCCACTGTGGCTTAATGCCAAGCAGGTGTAAAGACAGACCTTGTTAGAAATGATATGTTGCATCACAGTTTCCTTTGGGAAAGTACTTCCTAACTTAAAAAGCAGCAGCCTCCACAAAGGCACTATCAGGCATTTATTGTAATCAAAAGGACTGGTAAAAACAGACTGCAAGCGATGAAGGATGAATGTCCTTATATCTGCATGCCAATCTCTTCTGTAGATTGTTCGTTGGCTGCTTCATCTGATTCCTCATCCTCACTGACAGGTTTTTCAGCTGACCTCTTCGTGCCTCTCTGCTTAGACATTGCTAGAGCGTACCTGATATTGTAGCGATTCCAGTCACAGCTTCAGGGTTAAACAAGAACAGAACAAAATTGTTAGTTATTAGAATTATATGTAAGGTATAAACCACGACGGGCCATGCGGTTCCCATGATATATACTGTACCATGCCTGGGGTGGTGATAAGGCACTCTGTTCTAAAATTGAAGTGGGGGGACACATTATTTTAGCTGTATCAAAAGTAAGCCACGTTGTGTGTGTGTGTTTATTTTTATTTTTATGAATTTATTATTTCTCACCCGAATAGATTATCATTTCTCCTGAATTTTACTTTTTATTGTTTTACTAAATGGTAACTATAAGGAAACTGACTGCCAGATTACTCCAGGATAGCAAAGAAAAAATATGTATATATAAACAACAAAAAACTTTTCCTTAACATGATTGTTGTTTTCTGTGATTTTTGCTGCAGCAAATGTCACCAGGAATAACTTTTATAGAGATTGTGTTTCTCAACTTTAACTTGGTCATGTATTTTCTGTAAAACTAAAATATTTTTTGTACTTACAGTTTAGAAATATCTTCCAAATGCCGCTGAATGCTCTTTTGGAGGGACTGGATCATGGGTAATATTGTGCTTGACCTGTGAAAACAACAAACAAGTTCTATTTTAGCCTCATCAGACCAGAGAATTTTGTTGAAGAATGATTCAGATTCCTGTTCATAGTTAAGACAGTTTGTTTTATGAATTTTCTTTAGAAGTGGTTTGCAGAGAAGTCTACTTGCATACAACTCTTCTGTGTTCAGGTGCCTTTCTACAGCTCTTTCGTGCACTATTATGCCTTATGCTTATACATCTTTATTTAAGTCCTTGGCTGTTAATCTTTTCTCCTCTACCTGCTTTACCCGTAACCTCCTTTGGATGTCCACTTCTTTCAGGTGTTTTAGTGGAAATTTATCTGTGGTACTTCTTGATTACTGCTGTGATTTGTTGATTTTGGTATGCCATATTTCTTTGATATTGCTCTGCTGCAGGCACTGCTTTTTGGGGCAGATAGCATCCTTGGACAAGAGCTCCTGTACCAAAGTGGCAACTGAAGCTTCCACCAGGGGGAAATGGGCCAGGCCAAGCTTCTCCGCATCATGCTCCCTATATAGGGTGTGAAACAGCAGGAGCTGTAGCCAGATGAGCCCAAGATGACTGGATTTCAAAACAAAAATCGGGGGGGGGGGGGGGGGGGGGGGGGGGGGAGGGGAGGAGATGGGATGGGAAAATGGCAGGCTCACAGTCCCTTGTTTTGCCTTCTGTAAGTCAAGGCACTTGCAAGACTGCAGTGGCCCTCTTGATCTGCGTTAGAAGTTCTGCCGACAGGGAGAGCTTAACTGCAGGGGACGTGCTGTCTGACTCCATGAAACACCAGCTCCTATTCGCCAACCTCATCAGAGGTGGCGATGGACAGCATGTCCTCCTGTTGACAATCTGCGCTTGGGGCCCTGTGGAAGGGTGGGGGTATTCACTGACACGGGAGACAGAACATTTTATTTGCAAACACCGCACAGGTGCCCAGATTTATTTATTTTACTTATTTTTTTTTAATTTAGTTTAGCCCGCAGAGGGCGCTGTTGTCCATGGTCTGGATACTGCCGACAGTAAACCAGGACCACGGGGTTACCAACACAGGTATCCCAATCCGTGCACCTTCAAGTGCTCAAAAATAATAATGAAAACAGAAGGCGAAAGAAAAAGGGAAAATAAAACACAGTAATAAAACTACAAACAAAAGTGCTGCTTATGCAGTGCCTCCACTGCCGCTAAGCCAGTCAGCACGGGTCTCCGTCCTACACTCAGTTGTGCCTATACACTAGGGTTGGCCAGGGTTCCCCGTACCTCTACCCACGTCCCCTCGGGTACTTATTTATTTATATTGCTTTGTGAAAATTAGTTTTTTTTTTATTTTATATGAAAGGCTGCCCCCTCAGCCGGGCTCACCTGCTCCTTGTTTCACTCTGGCCTCTTCTGCCAGCGACACTGTGTTTCCCCCAACACGGCCACCCGAGTGCACAACCAAGCCAGTTCTTATAAGCCGAGCAGGTCTCCCAAGGCCCGCCCCTCAGCCACTCAGAGAGAGGGAAAGCACACACACCCTCTTCCCCACCTCTCCGTGTCATCGCCATGACCGACAGGCGGGTCCCACGAGACTGCTGCCCTCTACCTGCAGTAATACGGATGTGCCAGACAGTCAGTCCAGATCTTCCCTGTTACAGGCCCCAAGAGGACAGGCGGCGCCAAACATTCACACAGTAATTCTGCAAGCACCATTCCTTGGTGGGAAACAGCTGCCTAGAACTTTTCCATCTGTTCCGAGTCCGCTTGGAACAGCGACTCTTGTTCCTCTGGGAGGAGAAGGAGAGGCAGTGGAAGATGAGTAACACCATGAAGACAGTTCCCGTGTGAGCTAATACCTTGGGTGCGTTGTCCAGTCTCCCTTGGCTTGCTCTGGCCCCAGGCAGGAAGAGCATCTGCCGTGCTTGTCCTCAACAGGCAGACTGGCTTTGCATGTCTCTTAGGTCTAGGTGAAGCAGCTCCTGTACAGGAGATGTACAGGAGCTGCCTTAATCTATTTATAGATAGCAACTGGGCAGGTCAAGACCCAAACAAGACCGGTTTTGTACCAGACCGGGGGCGTGAGCATGGGTAAGGAAAAGGGCTTGTAACCAGGAGGTCCCCAGTTTGAATCCCACCTCAGCCACCGACTCATTGTGTGACCCTGAGCAAGTCACTTAACCTCCTTGTGCTCCGTCTTTCGGGTGAGACGTAATTGTAAGTGACTGCAGCTGATGCATAGTTCACACACCCTAGTCTCTGTAAGTCGCCTTGGATAAAGGCATCTGCTAAATAAACAAATAATAATAGGACCGGGTAGAAACCAGGTCGGTATGGGGACGGTACCAGGTCTGTATGCCACCGGTTCAGTGACCTCGCTACCATACGCTATGGTTCCAACGGTTTGCAGCTACCGCAGGTAGCAATGTACAGTGACGTCCACCTGTGTATAAGCCACTAGCAAAAACCACTCACGAGACTGAGGGAAGCCTGCTTGTTAAATTAAGTAACAGCCACCAAAACAGCATCAAGATACTGTGGGAGATATTGCAAGCAACCACAACTGAAGCAAGTATCTTGGTCCTGCGTAGCGTTGCTGAACCCAGCAGCTGTTGCTACGCGTGTGCTGTAGCGCCACATTACTGACAGGATAGCGCTTAGTCTATGTGAAAAACAGAAAAACAGAATGAGAAAAAAGATGATTTTTTCTCAACAAAATACAGTTATCACAATTACTTAAAATATACAAACTGTCTCAATTTTAGCCAAAGACAAAAAAAGGATAAAATTACTCCAGCCAAAGCTATGGCAGCCTAGGGAGAGAGCACAAAGTCAGCTAACTTACGCTGCTTGCTCCCTGGGAAGGGGCGACTCAAACTGCCGGCTTCACACAGGGCACAAGACTGCAGTGGGATGTAACAAACAGGCTGTAGTGCACAATTTAAGCATAATTCATTTAAAAAAAACTATTACAGCGTAAATAAATTACTGCATAAATTATGTAAATATGATAATTGGCAAATAATATTCAGGTTTTGGGTCTTTAGGAGGTCAACACCCATTAGGTAATGGTTACATTTCGCACTTGAAATGTAACCATTACCTAATGTGTGTGTGTGTGTGTATGTATGTGTGTATAGTAGTCCTGCCATAGTTATGGTTGTAATGTTCCTTCCATTATAAGCCCCTATTTTGTGCAGCTTCAAAAGTGGGGTTAAGTTCAATCAATCTGCCTGCCATTTTGGATTTCAGGTCTGATTGGTAGGCTGAATTTTTTCTACAAGTTTTGTGTTATTCTGTCCAGTGGTTTTTGAGCTACAGCACTTTTTTAAAACGGGTGGTCTTTTGTGTAAGTTTGGTGCTGGGAGAGCGTTCTTTATTATTCGCCTGTAGGTAAAAAAAACTACTGGACAGTTACTACTCCCATTTGGCAAGTTACCGCATCTAAGTAGTCTTTAGTGCCTTTTGTGGGTGGGGAGCTTTAAACATATGTATTTTAATATATAAAAAAACGAATGCTACGCATGCGCAGTTGTACAATTTGGTAACCATTTTTGTGTAGTTCTGACTGGACTTGTAACAATACAGTCACTTAGGAACACTCTCCAGTTTAAACTACAGCTCCCAGAATGCACACCGAACGGCTGATCGTAGCTAACAGTTCAAGCTTTTCACAAGTAAGTAAATAAATAATAAAAACCGTGTCAGTCAGTGATAGAAGGTAAACGAGTATTTAAGAACATAAGAAAGTTTACAAATGAGAGGAGGCCATTCAGCCCATCTTACTCGTTTGGTTGTTAGTAGTTTATTGATCCCAGAATCTCATCAAGCAGCTTCTTGAAGGATCCCAGAGTGTCAGCTTCAACAACATAACTGGGGAGTTGGTTCCAGACCCTCACAATTCTCTTATATTCTGTTCTGAATGCCCCTTTATCTAATCTCCATGTGTGACCTCTGGTCCTTCTTTCTCTTTTCAGGTGAAAAAAGTCCCCCGGGTCGACATTGTCTATACCTTTTAGGATTTTGAATGCTTGAATCAGATCACCGCGTAGTCTTCTTTGTTCAAGACTGAATAGATTCAATTCTTTTAGCCTGTCTGCATACAACATGCCTTTTAAACCCGGTATAATTCTGGTTGCTCTTCTTTGCACTCTTTCTAGAGAAGCAATATCCTTTTTGTAATGAGGTGACCAGAACTGAACACAATATTCTAGGTGAGGCACTTTTTTTTTACACAGAGAATTGTGAGGGTCTGGAACCAACTCCCCAGTAATGTTGTTGAAGCTGACACCCTGGCATCCTTCAAGAAGCTGCTTGATGAGATTCTGGGATCATTAAGCTACTAACAACCAAATGAGCAAGATGGGCTGAATGGCCTCCTCTCGTTTGTAAACTTTCTTATGTTTTTATGTTCTAGGACCTAATACTGATCCCTGTGGTACACCACTGGTTACCTCACTCCATTTTGAGGTTTCTCCTCTAATCAGTACTTTCTGTTTTCTACATGTTAACCACTCCCTAATCCATGTGCATGCATTTCCTTGAATCCCTACTCTGTTCAGTTTGAGAATTAATCTTTTATGCGGGACTTTGTCAAAAGCTTTCTGGAAATCTAAATAAGACACAATCTCCCTTTCCTAAAACCATACTGGCTGTCTCCCAGGATACTGTTACCATATAGGTAATTTTCCATTTTGGATCTTATTATAGTTCCCATAAGTTTACATATAATAGAGGTCAGGCTTATTGGTCTGTAGCTACCTGGTTCGGTTTTGTCTCCCTTTTTGTGGATTGGTATTACGTTTTCAATTTTCCAGTCTGTCAGTACCACCCCTGTGTCAAGAGACTGTTGCATGATCTTGGTTAGCGGTTTGTAAATAACTTCTTTCATTTCTTTGAGTACTATTGGGAGGATCTCATCCGGCCCAGGTAGGGTTGTCAAAAGTACCGATACTTTGATACTATCGCGATACCAAATTTCAAAAACGGTTCTGATCTTCATTAATTATGCATTCGGTAATACCGAAAAACAGAAAATAACGGAGCGCTCTGTACTTGTATAATGAAAATTGCGTGTTTGCGTCCTTCATGTAAAAGATGGAGTCGATTACTAAAAAAAAAAAAAAAGCTTCCCTTTACACTCCAGGTGGAAACAATGACAACGAGATAGCCAGGATTCAGAAGTGAAAGGTTGAGATGGGAGACACACAAGCCCAGCGGCCCGCGCTCTTAGAAAAAGAGAACAGCAGAAGTGATTAAGTATTTTGTCTATGAAGCGAATGAGCAGAGCAAAGCAAAAGATCCACCCAAGCCCACATGCAAACGGTGCTTTAAGACGGTACAACAAAAGGAGGCAGCACCTCAAATCTAGTGAAGCATTTGACGGACAGGCACCCTGACCTCTTCAAATAAATCAGACAGGTTAGCGACAGCGTAGATTATTGAATGACTGCATCACATATGTAAGTTAAAAATACATGTCCTCAATGAAAATGATGGGGGAAATGTGAAATTAATAAAGAAAGCTAGCTAATTTAGCGCTAATGTGTACAGTGTTGTGCTCTACGTTGGAGTGATAGATAGTATTTGTCTGCTTTCACATTAATGTTACAGATAACCAGCGAGCAAGCAAGTTATCTAAGCTAATAGATCGGTAGCTTTGCTAGTTAGCTCATTTCTTTAAACAAGCAAAATATATATGTATATATTTTTTTTTAAATTACATTGAAATAGCACAGTGTTTGTATGACAAGAGGCTTGAAGAAACACGTCATGGGAACGAATGAAAAAAAGTATTTTTGCACCTCTCAGCCACCACGCAGGAACAGGATATCAACTGTAAAACAGCGCTGCCACTTCACTTGCTATCTGCTGTTCACCTGGGGGGGGGAACGACTCCAGTTATCTGTCAACGTATCAAACACACGTCACAGATTGCTCTCTGAGCTTAGTCTAGCTTTATTGCGGTCGCCCCCGAGCTCAGCCTTCGACGACGTAGTACACGAGAGCGGTATATCATAGGCGCATATGGCTGTCACTCTTGGAAAGGGACGGACTGTGGCTTTCTAATTATACCCAATATGGGCAACTACATTGGTGAGAATCTGACTGACTGCTCACGCTGTGTGAGAAAGCACTGGATGGAGCAGACGCGCAGGATAGCAAAGAAAACATTGCAAAATAAAATAAGATTGCGTTTCCCTTGTTTTTGATCATTTTCTTTACTTTTATATATTATTTTGCATTTCTTGCATTTTCTATAGTTCTGTTATAAATGGCTGTAACTTTTGTTCTGGTGTTCCAATTTTAATTATTTCAGTTTAGACATGCACCCAAGACCTTGAAGTTTGATTGTAAAATACATTTTTTTCTACTCAGAGCACTGAAAAAAATAGTTATTGACAACAAATGTTCATTTCTCAAAAGCATATTTTATTTTCATCCTGCCATTCATTAGTTTTTTGTTTATTATTATTTATTTCTTAGCAGACGACTTACAATTATTATAAGATATCATTATTTTTACATACAATTACCCATTTATACAGTTGGGTTTTTCCTGGATCAATCTAGGTAAAGTACCTTGCTCAAGGGTACAGCAGCAGTGTCCCCCACCTGGGATTGAACCCACAACCCTCCGGTCAAGAGTCCAGAGCCCTAATCACTACTCCACACTGCTGCCCTACATTTCTGTCCTAAATTTATTGGGTATCAAATCAAACAATGGATTTTTTATTTTCTGAACCCCCAGTTTGTGCTGATTTATTCCACATGTGGTACTTACCTGAAACCCCTGTAGTCACCGTTATACGCACAAGTATAATAACAGTAAAAACTTGATAACTTTTCTCTGTCAATAATGTACAGAGCACTCACCTGAATCACTTAATAAAAATCTCAAAATCATCCACTTTGTAGTTTAACTTCATCCTCTATTTCACTACCAAAAACAAGCAGAACTATTAAAGGGCCAGTCAATCATAGTCCTACACAAAACATTTTCTAAAGTGATAATATGGAAATTACGTTTACTCCACCTGCACCGTTTGACCTAGAGTCAAGATTGTTTACCTTTATTAAAGGAATGTTCTCTTATTTTGTGTGTTCAAATGTTTGGTTTTTTTTTGCCATGGTATTGAAGAGGTATTGAGTATCGTGAAATTGAACTGGTATCGTATCGAAGTTCAGTATTCTGGTATCGTGACAACCCTAGGCCCAGGGCATTTGTTTAAGAACAGGTCGACATGTGGCGCATGTTGTCCGTGTCCTCCTTTGTAAAAACCTATGAAAAGTAATCATTTAATATATTTGCTTTTTTTTTTTCTTCGTCTATGATTTTGCCATTTGTGTCTCTAGACATTTAACCTCCTCTTTGAATGTTCTCTTGCTGTTATAATATTGGAAAAACATTTTGGAATTGGTTTCAGCCCCCTTAGCAATATTGATTTCTGTATCTCTCTCTTGGCCTTTCTAACTTCCTTTTTTACTTGTGTTTGCAGTTCCAAGTACTCTTTCTGTGTACTTTGTTTTTGGTCCCTTTTAATCGCTCTGTAAAGTGCCTTTTTTCGCTGAATATTTTTTTAATTGATCTATTAAACCATTTTGGCCATTTTGTTTTAGATTTAGATTTGTCTACTTTTGGGATGTAATTGTTTTGCGCCTCTAGTACTACATTTTTAAAAAACAGCCATCCTTTTTCTGTGGATGTTTTCTCTATTTTACTCCAATCTACTTCTGTTAGTCTCCGTTTCATACCTTCATAGTTTGCTTTTCTAAAATTGTAAACCTTAGCTTTAGTCATTACTTTTGGGGTTTTAAAAAATACTTCAAATGAGACCACGTTGTGGTCTGAGTTTGCCAATGGCTCTCCGACCTCTGTTTTAGTTATTCTGTCTTCGTTATTTGAAAAGACTAAATCAAGGCAAGCCTCCCCTCTAGTTGGGGAGTTGCACAAGTTGTAAAAATAAAACGAATGGATGCAAACTTTATTTAAGCCATCACCAGCAACAGTGCTGGACTGTAGCTAACATGCTTCTTGGCGTACACAATTATACACAAAACAAGTACATTTTAATTGCCCTCACTGTCACTCTTTGCACTATTGTCTATAGATGTGATATAGGTGTTGCATAATTACTACTGTTACTTCCAATGCAAAAGTGGCACACTTTCCACTATGCAATATGGCATTGCCACATATCTATCCAAGACCATTGGTTTACCAACTGCATTTGAATATGCATCTCACTCAGAATTTCTTTTTTTTTTCTAGAACAGTGCTATGGAGAATGAAGAACAAACTCTGCTTCTTTGTCTCGTTATTGTCATATGAGTTCCTAAAACAGCTAACGGCACAATATTCTGCATACCAATAAACACACCCAGGTAATGTCCTTCTGGGCAGTCTTGGTGGAGCATTTGTCATGTGATTGGTCATTGCTGATGTCATTAATGTCGAATGGGTCAAAGTTCAAGTATATTTTCCTCTGGAGGAATTACGACATTTTGACGTCACTACTGTGGTATTAGCCTTCATCTATATATATGTATATACTGTGTATGTGTGTGTGTGTGTATATATTATATATATATATACACACACACATACATACATACATACATATACACACACACGTGGTGTGTAACACAAACATTGTATATACATATAAAAGTGCAGCAAACAACATCAACAGATCAACAAAATAGAAAGGCAAGGCACACTAATTAAATGCAAAATATAACTTGGCAATGTTGTGAAGTACATATCCTCAGTAAAGCCGAAACCAGTGCTTTCCTTTTGCATTAAACTTCATTACTACTTCCTTCTACTTGCTGCAGAATCATCCGGGAGAGTTGTTGCTGCAGCGTCCCGGAAGCTGTTTGCGTGGGTCGCTGGCTGTTCATCAGGAATCCCGCTATTAACTTCCTTGCTGCGAGTCTCAGATACACATTTCCAAATAGTATCGTACACGCTTTGATTTATCCATTTTCTAATATCCATTGTTGTAGCTTTAACAATATATAATTTATGTATTTAAAATATGTATTTTTCCAACTGCTCAATTCACGCCGCACAAGTCCCGCCCCAATTTACTGAATGTATGGCGGTTATCTACGCGGAAAGGGACCGTAGGAGGGGGGTTACTCAGGAGCAGACATTCTGGGAATTGCAAATGGAAAGAAAATACTAAGTTGACCAAAAAGCACTAAAAAGCTCTGCAATTTGTACTGTAATTTTTTTGACTTATTAAGGATGGGGGAAGAACAAAAGATTAATCCTTGATTCACATATAACCAGAAATAATTCTACAGGTATTGTCTGGCATAGTAATACCCACCTTGCTTTCAGTTTTTGTCCATGCAGCTTGAGGAGCCTCAGAGTCCATGTAAGGTAGAACTGCAGGTGGCGGGACGACTCCAGGGTTGTGGCGATGAAGTTCAGCAGCTTCTCCACATAAAGGTCAGGCAGCAAGGTGCACACAACTTCAACTGGACCACAGAGAAACACCAAAGCGATAAAGGTTTGTGTTAACAAATCTTTAATTTATAATAAATAACTATATGCAAAATATTCCTAAATAACTAATATACCTATCAACATGGGTGACAAACTGAGGCAAAAACAATCTTTTGGCTGTGGGTCTGGGGGCAACCTAGGCCCACCCCTGAAACTCTGGGGTTGTTCATGCTCCCAGATGCATTCTGAGCCATTTGGGACAACTTTCAGAAGCAAATTTGAACTTGACTGTAGAAAAAGAAATTCAGAAGATTACTTGACTACAACTTGTATTTTTACCAGATGGATCAACCTGAGAAATCACACATGAGGCTAGTTAACAAACAATAGTTTTTGAAGCCTGTAAAGTAAGATGACTGTAGTTATGTTTCCATCAACAAGAACACATTTCTAGCAAACTTGCAAAATTTCACACAAATATATGCAAATCTTATCATACAAAAAAGGTTTCCTCAAACTGGATTCTAGTGAACAAACAGCTGTATGTAATGACATCACAAGTTACAAATAAAAAATGGTTCACATACATTCTTGATCCGAACAAAAAACAAAACCAAAAAAAGTTTGATTCATCTTCATCCATTTTTTCTATTCGCTCGCTGTATGTGTATATATGTAAGGTATAAACCAAGACGGGCCGTGCGGTTCCCATGATATATACCACGCCTGGGGTGGTGATAAGCCCCAGAAGTGGTATATATCATTGGAACTGCACGACCCGAAGTGGTTTATACCGCTTATAACACGGCTACCTGTCATTTGTTGGAAGAAAAATAATTAAAATACATTTAAATTAAGAAAAAAAAAAAACTTTTATTGTGTATACATCCACAGTGTAATATAGTCCCAAATTTAATTTAATTAATTGTTCACTTATTAAAAATAAATTACACATGTTCATTTATTGTGAATTTCTACATCGAAAGTGGCATCTCAGTAGAAACTAGAGGACTGACCACAAGCTGTGATGGGCGGAGTTTCAAATGACACTAGGAAGTAAGGGGAGCAGCTGCAATGGAGGCTGAAGCCAGATCTTGAAGGGAGTTTGTGAAATCGTTATATGCGAGTGTGAACAGGTGGTTAAGTAGATACAGGTGCAGGCTGAATCTATTTTTCCCATTACTCTCCCCTCCCGGGAAAAATAATCTGCATTTTGATGGTCTTTCTCTGCACAGTGTACCATGTGGTACATGAAGGGTTGCAACGCCAGATACCACCGAGTTATCCGGGCATTGCTGTTCTTCATTGTGCTTAACCACTAGAGTGGGGTGTGGTCTGCGACAAGATCAAATGATTGTCCCAGCAGAGGCTGTGTGGTCCAGAGTTTAAAGAAAAGGGCTTGAAACCCGGAGGTCCCCGGTTCAAATCCCACCTCAGCCACTGACTCGTGTGCCCCTGAGCAAGTCACTTAACCTCCTTGTGCTCCGTCTTTCGGGTGAAATGTAGTTGTAAGTGACTCTGCAGCTGATGCATAGTTCACACACCCTAGTCTCTGTAAGTCACCTTGGATAAAGGCGTCTGCTAAATAAACAAATAATATCGTAAGGAGTGAGCAGCCCATTTAATAGCCAACCACTCCTTTTCGACTACGGAGTAGTTGTGCTCCCGAGGTAGCATCTTTTTACAGTATCAGATGTTCTACTCCGTCTACCTTTTGGGACAAGACAGCACCCAAACCCACGTCCGACGCATGGGTGTGGAGGATGAATCTCTTGGTGAAATCAGGTGCAATAAGCGTGGGGGCCTGGCACAGTTTACGCTTAATAGTATCAAAAGCCCCCTGACACTCAGCTGACCACTTAATTGAATTTGGAGCACTCTTTTTGGTGAGGTTGACTAAAGGGTTAACCACTGTGGCAGATTCGGGGATAAAGCGGTGGTAATAACTGGCTAATCCCAGTAGTAACCTCACCTGAGGTTTTGTGGATCGCCGCGTCAACCAAAGCCTGGATTTCGGTATACCTCTGCCTGTTGTTGTGGAGGATCTGATGGCCTGCTTTGCCTCATTCATCTGTGTCATAGACTCTTTAAGATCAGTGCCAAATAGAAAGTCCCCTTGAAATGGTAACTCCATAATTTTTTACTGTGTTGGGAGTTAAGGAAGATGTCTTCATCTGCAGAACCAGTTTTGCAGATACAACACTTGCTACAGCCCTAGCATTGTTGTCAATGCCATCACATGCCGCCTGCAGCTGGATCTTTGCAGTATTTTTCCCCTTTTCCGCAAGCTGCATAGGCAGTTTGATGTTCTCTGGAGTAGGGGTCTGTAGGGCAGCAGACATCTGACTCCATAGTTTATGTTGATATTTGGCAGCATGAATTTGATAGTTATTGATGTGCATGTTTGCAAGTGGAGGCAGTATAGTCCTTCAGAAGGTATCAGTTTTCCCTGTCTGTATGAACTGGTGTAGAGGATTTGGAGGATGCACTAGTGGCTGGTGTAGTCATGATAGTATGTATTTTAGGTTGCTTAAAGAGATGCTCTTTGTGACCAGAAGGTACTCTGTAGAATGTATCTACTCTATGCAGATATGATGCAGCACATACAGGTTTTTTCCAGAGCCTCAATGGGCCTCCAGACTGCCTCATGGAAGGGAAAACCTTCAAAGGCTTGTTTATCCCTTGCATCTAAGATGCTCAGGAAATTGTCCTCCTTAATAAAAGTCTGGGTATTAGCATTGAGCGAGGAAGACATCCTTCTTAAAAACCGCCACTGCAATAGTATATACCAGTGAAGTACTTTCTCCAGCTACTGAATCGTCATCGTCTGGGGCGGAGTCCATGACATCATCATCTCCCGTGCTGGGTGTCAGCATAGTAGTATTGCTCTTGTGTACGTCAAGCTGCTGCGGTCCCCGTATCAGCCACCTTGGATAATGGTTGTAGATGTACAGGTTGCCTTGAGTTTTCAAACTCCTGCAGCCATTGAAAAAAAATATCCTTAGTTACCGGGGGCATTAATTCCTGTGGAGTCATAGGCTGGGTATCCTCGGTTGGAATCTCGGTAATGCCCGCTGCTGTTTTAGCTAGTGTATCTTTCTCCCTGCTGCCGCGGGAATGGGTGGATTTACTCGTTCTCTTCCTTAGGGGAGACAAGGCAGAGCTCCGGCGTTCTGTGCAACTACTTAGTCTTTTATTTGATGTTTTAGCTAAAGATAAAGCGCAAGACTTATCAGCACGCAAAGCTGGGGGTGAAGGAGTCTTTCTCCTATGTGTTGGTGCGTCTGATATATCAACACACATTAGACAAACCTCTCTACCACAAGATGATGAGAGACAACCACACAGTGAACACACAGAAGGCATGTGTGTCAGAAAGACCAATAGACCCAGAGAGAAAAACTAGCAACTGCTAGAAGAAAAAAACAAACAAAAAAATGTAAATACGTAAAACACCAATACTATACTAGTCCTTACCCAAGCATACGCAGGAGAAATCTGGACATCGATACTCCAGGAAGGAGGGGCTTTATGGAGGAGGGACAATAACTGGCGCCAAAAAAGGATTATATAAAGGATCTCTAGGAAAGAGATCGGCTTTTTGACCCAAGCAACATGGAGACTGTATACCTCTGTATACATGCCTGGCCAATAAAACCTGCCAGCTATTTTTGCAAATGACTTAGTTCTTGCCAAATATCCAGCCCATGACACTGTATGCCCCAAAGCAAGTCATAAATCGAAAATAAAGAAGGTTCATCTCCTTGCAATTTCACAATATTGCCAGGGACTTCCCAATCCGTCGAGATGAATTCTGGGCTCCTGCCTATCTCTTGAGCACCTTTCAATATAGTTCTGGTGTTTAGACTTGCTTCTCTTAACCGTACCCCCCTCTATTTCCTATTTGGGATGGAGTAACATCAACATTTGCACTGACCATTAAAAGCACATCCAGGTATCTTTGTTTTGAATTATTTACAGGTTATTGAATAAACAAAGTAACTTGACTTCATCGATGTCAGTACTTGATGGCTAGTTGTATTAGTAATGTTAAACTATTATAATGTTGGAATGTATTTTCTATTGTTTGGCCAGGTTACAATATTTACACTTAAGATTATTTTATAAATATTCTTTGTTAGAATTAAACACATGTAGAATATTTAGGTTGCTAAATGATAGGTGTTGTTTTATTCTGAATACACTACAGCGAAAATTATTATTTGGTGATTTGCGCAATATTATGCTACTGTTGCTTTAATTGGAAGAGATATGCGCTGTGACGTTGCTGCTCATTGAGTTCTGTATTTTAATTTCAGTAAACAAAAGGAAAAACTTGTGCCTAAGGAAATAGGGTATTGAACGAAGAAATCTTGTCTTGGGACATTGTTTGTACACTTTGTGAACCTGGCTAAACTTTACCGGCTTACAATGTTATGCTGTCTGCTTGTACACATGCATTTGCCTTTTATTCTTGGGAGCGTAAGGGATTATCAAATACACAAAAATGCACCCTGTGTATTCAGATAGGAAACTATTCGAAATTCCCATGCCTAATCCTAATAATAAACACTATTAAAAGAATATTCATAATACAAAATAATAACAGTCCTTCTCAGAGCTTTGACGCTTGTGTAGCCTCTCCCAAGTCCGGGCCAATCTTATTGAGTGATACCAACGAGTCCTGGAAAGATTGTGAATGGCATTTTTGACCTGAACACATCGGATCCCAAATCAAAAAGTTAGGCAATTCGATCGCATATCTGGGTATCCATCGGGACATCTTACAGCGAGACTGGATATGATGTAAACGAAATGTTGAATTCACAACAAATAAAGCTGCTGTTTTATCTGGGAAACTGATGCCAAACAAGACGGAACTTTTCTCAAAAAGATAGGTGTCAGAATTATTGGCACCCGTAAAGATTCTTATAAATAAAATCAAACAAAATTAAATCTGCATTAACATTCTACTTCACGTTCATTTTAGTCTCCTATTTTCTGTTCTGAATGCCCCTTTATCTAATCTCCATTTGTGACCCCTGGTCCTTGTTTCTTTTTTCAGGTCAAAAAAGTCGCCTGGTTCGACATTGTCTATACCTTTTAGGATTTTGAATATTTTAATCAGATCTCCGCATAGTCTTCTTTGTTCAAGACTGAATAGATTCAATTCTTTTAGCCTGTCTGCATACGACATGCCTTTTAAGTCCGGGATAATTCTGGTTGCTCTTCTTTGCACTCTTTCTAGAGCAGCAATATCCTTTTTGTAACGAGGTGACCAGAGCCGAACACAATATTCTAGGTGAGGTCTTACTAATGCATTGTAAAGTTTTAACATTACTTCCCTTGATTTAAATTCAACACGTCTCACAATATATCCGAGCATCTTGTTGGCCTTTTTTATAGTTTTTTTATACCTTCACCAAGTCTCCAAATCTACAATTAGACGTCACCTCCATGCCTATAGGCTATTTGGAAGGGTTGCCAAAAAAAAGCCTTTATTGAGAGCAACCAACAAACGTAAGCGACTGGAGTTTGCTAAACGGCATTGGCACTTCGATTGGAACTGGGTGCTATGGTCAGATGAGACGAAAATAGAGCTCTTTGGCGACGCACACCAGCGGTGGGTTTGGCGTCGAAAGAAGGATGCGTGTGCAGAAAAGAACCTCATACCTACTGTAAAATATGGTGGTGGATCTTTGATGTTATGGGGCTGTTTTGCGTCCACTGGTCCTGGGGCCCTTGTTAAGGTCAACGGCATCATCAACTACCCAGTACCAGGACATTTTAGCCAAAAACCTGGTTGCCTCTGCCAGGAGGGTGTACAAAATACTGAAAACAAGGGTGCCAATAATTGTGACACTTAATTTTTTTTGGAAATAAATTCATAATTTGAGAAATGTGTAATTTTGGTTGATTCCATTGAATCATTAATAGTCAAATATATTCAACATGTTGGAAAACTACAATATAGCTCAGTACTGGTATTATGTATTTTATACAGTTTTTTTTGCTCATCTTTATCAAGGGTGCCAATAATTTTGGAGGTGACTATGTATATTATACTAGTTAAATGTAACTGGCCCTGAACGCGAAGGGTATGAAAGCAAGGCGAGCATTAAATAATTTCGATAAAACTGAATAATTTATCTCAGTGTATGTGATGAAGCTTGCCGTCCTGTGGTTGACCTGCACTGGTCTTTGGTTACAACGCCCCCCTGCTGGCCACTCTTATCCACTAAATGTGAGGGTAATGTGTTCCGGGCATTGAGTGTCCTTAGCAAGAAAACCAAAAGTAATGTGCAAAAAAATAGGTTTTCTTTTAATTCTGCTAAATAGTTCAACTTAACAATGAACAGGAACAGAAAACATAACTAAAACAAACAAAAATAAAAAATAAACAAGATATTTCCAACTCCCTTGTTAGAGTTGTAAATGTTCTAATGATAAGCTCTGACTTGGGCTTTCCATCAGTTTTAATTCTCTTTGATCTAAATGCTATCTTTGATATTGTAGACCACTCCATCTTATTGAATCACCCTGAAAACACAGTGGGACCTGTCTGGCCTTGTCCTATCTTGGCTCAGATCTTACCTTTCTGATAGATTTCAGTTTGTCTCTATTGTGGAGGCAAAATCTGAAAAGGTCTGAAGTTGTCTGCAGTGTTCCACAGGGCTCTATTCTAGGTCCTTTGTAATTATCATTATATATGCTACTGTTATATTATCTGCACACACAGTGTGAACTTCCATTGCTATGCAGATGATATCCAGCTATATCTGCCCCTAAAGCCAGGAAATACTTCTGCTGTGGAGTTACTTGCTGCTTGTCTTGCAGACATAAAGTGTTGATGTCTCAGAATTATTTAATGCTGAATTCAGATAAAACAGAGGTTATGCTCGTGGACTCTCAAAACCAACAAAAAAATGCGGGATTACATGAGGTGGACTGTAGTAAATCTCTCATTAAATCTTAAAGTACAAATGAAGAATTTTGGGGTCATATTTGATCCTGATCTATCATTTGAGGCTTATATTAGGGAAGTTACAAAAGTATCTTTTTACCATTTAAGAAATCTAGCCAAACTTAGTACAACTATTGCTGTATCTGATGCTGAGAGACTAATGCATGTATTTGTTTCATCTAGAATTGATTACTGTAATGCACTTCGCTTTGGTATCCCAAAAGGTGTGCTGTCTCGCTTACAGCTCATTCAGAATACCACTGCTAATACTGACTAAAACATATTACCCCCATATTATTTTAGCCTCCTACACTGGCTCCCTGTGCAGTATAGAATATATTTTAATGTACTGTACAGTGCTTTGTGAATAAATATAATAAATACAATAAATAAATAAATAATATGGGACAATTCCACCCATGGAAAAAAGAATAAACCAAAGTCGACTGAAACCTGTTGAATAATGTTACGTTAACATATTGCATTGCATACCGCTTTGCAGTTTTCCATATACTTAACAAAACACTATAAAAAAAAATTGAAAAATGTTACATTTCAAAATCTAACATGACACACTGCACTACTATTAAGGCTTCAGGTAGACTTTTGCGATTTCATTTTGTAGTTTCTTTGTTAAATTGTGTTAAATAAAAGATCTAAATTATGTTCATGTATTTTATTTTTTTAATTATGTCTCAGTATTGCTGTAGAGTTGATTGACATATGATATGTGTCATTAAGTTTTAATGACGTGCCCTGTCTGGAGATGTGCTGCACTGCCCACGTAAATACAACCATATACTGAAAAAAGTATGCGCTAGCTCATAAAATGAGTTCAGAAAGCATTTCCATTGCATTTGTGCGCACCATTTATTGTTAAGGATACATTTTTATCCACCCCTATCGAAAGGTTTTTTTTTTGTTTGCTTGCATGAAGTAACCGAATTTCACCTGTTTCCATCACAGCTGTCACGTTTTTTTTTATACGCATGAATTTTAGTGCATAAAAAAGTTTGATGGAAACTATGTTACTTTTGTAAATTTTCTTATTTTCTTATGTACTGATACATTTTAAGAAATCTTCTGTTGCAGTCATACCGCTGCTAACGTTAGCTGTTGTGTAGTGCGGACTACGGGTCAAGCCAACGTTCATGAGGGTGTGTTCTACTGTGTTTTTTTTTATTAATGTCGGACTTCTTCTGGCGTCTTCTGAATGACTCGTTTTTTTATTACATTTCAAACCGTTTAAAGGCAAAACCATAATGAATCATAAAATAATTGTGTGTATACACAGAGTAAAAAAAGTAGGAGGAGCAAAATATATATAGTTTGCCTCCCTTGCGCCCTTATGGTCTCTAAAAGGTCACAAAAGTATGTGTGAAAACATTTTACAGTTTTCCATGATAAAAATATATCCCCCCTCCAATCCCACCCCGATTTGTTGGGCATTTCTACACGAATCATAGGAATGGACATTTTGATGGAATTCCGTTAGACGGAAAAAACTTTCATTCATGTATCAATGGTACAAAAACTTGATTTCTTAAAACGTGTCAGTTATCATGCTGAATGGGCTATATTAACCATAAATGTTGTTAGTTTTTATTTATAGTTACATTAAAATATGTAATATTATTTGTATTAATAGACTTAACAGCAACATGTGTCATTTCTTTTTATACTATTCAATTACATTTGTTTAAGAAAATAAATTGCATTAAGATGGTGGATGACAAATACACAGAAAACAAGCCGATTTATTACAAGTTTTGTTACTGGATGGTTAACAGTATTTTTTTCAAAGGAACAAATTGTCTGTGATCTCAATGTGAAAGTCTGCCATGGAGAGACAATTTTTGTTTATTATAAATCCACTAATGGATTTATTATTATTATTATTATGTGTTGTGTAAAAATTAGAAATTAAGCACTTACTTTCAGCATACGGCACATTCTCCAGCACCTCCTGAATGAGCTTCTTCTCATTAAGGCGGAATGCCTGCACGATGGCGTCTGTGTGCTCATGCTGCCGCATCTGCCTGCGCACACTACTGGGGGTGACATTGAGGTCCAGGTTGAAGGGGTCGAACACCAACCTGCTATCCAGGGAGTGAATTAGCAGGCCTTCTGTGGATGTGGCAGCCCAGCTCCGGCCTGTGCACAACAGGACAATTAAAAACCAGGGGTTCTCCATATAAATTAAATAGAACTATTACAAGGGAAAAACGCAACAATTTAGATTTTTACCACTTAAAGTGGACTGCTGTAGAGTATTCATGGCCAGTCTTTAAAAACTTCTACACATAGTGCATACTTTAAGCAATGACTCAAACTTTATACAGTCCTTGCTACATGACATGTTATAACATTTTAATATAGTATACAAATTAAGCAGAACACACTACTTTTTTAAACATATATAGAAACAAAAAGTTTTAAATTCAAGACTCCACGCAGGTTCTGATTTTTGAACTTACCAGTGGGGGAGAATCGAAGGCAAGTAACACGAATTTCTGGCTTGAAATGACGAGAACTCATGTCACCTAAAGAAAAAATAGTCAGAAAATATATTGTTATGCTTTTTCTTTTTTCTGAATTTCACAATTGTTTGCTTTCTAGACTATCTTGTATTCCTGCTTTTGGAAGAAGTCCTACCAATGGAGGCTAGACCAAAGATAAAAGCCTGACAGGAATTTCATCTGTGAAAGGGTTGAGTGTATGTGATCAATCTTGGGATTTCTCCAGCTTAAACATTTGTTATAGGGATGCAGAGGTTATGATTTTCCCAATCCAAAACCAAAATTGACATAAAATTCCAAACCAAATAATTACAGACAAAAGTTAAAACCAAACAAATGAAAACTGATTTTTTTTTTTGTACAATGAAAGTGTTGGCAGTTTGTCTGATATTTTGCCACTTACAACCGACTGCGGCGACAATGATGGTACCAGGAAAATAATAAATAAAAGTTTAATGCCTAATACATTATTTTATTATTTCTACATTGCAGTGGCCAACCCCAACCCCCCCCCCCCCCCATTCTTTTTTTTAAGTGGCAGCTACCTGTAAGCCACAGATACCTTTCATAATTTGAATTCTGAAAGTGCCAAGTATATCCTTTCCCTTCCTGTGTCAGCTCGGGGGATCTGTGGTGTATATCTCCCTTTAACAATCTCCAATTTTTCAGAGAAAGTTCTCCTTGAAAAAGGATTCGTAACCAAATCGACTATGATGTCTCCGTTTTCTCACATTTTTATTATTTTAGTGTAAAATAAAACTCAAAATAATTAGATGTTATAAAGGTATTTATATTTATCAATGTATATTTATAAGCAATATTGTGCAAAATCCAGCTATCCTCCTAACTGCAGTGCTAACCAAGGAATATTCATGTTTTGGGGTTGCTCACAAATGACTGGTCAGCTGTCAGAGCTTTGACTATCATTGGTTGCTAAAGCAGGGCCTTCAAGTGAGGCACAGAATACCCAGGAAGATTTATGGCCCGCCTCTGCTCACTCCTGATTGGTCACCTGTCTACAAAAAAGGACATTCTTCGACTCGCCTATTGGTTAAACTCACTCAAGCCCTTCAACTGAAACGGAGAATATCCTCAACTGTTTTTTTTTTTTCTAGCGTCTGGTCGTTGTTTTGACTTATGCGGGGGAAATGCAGAAATCTTATTGGCTGATCACATCCCCTTCAGGAAACCCCTACACTCTTAAAAAACCTCTAGTAAACACTGCAAGTCATCTTGGATAAAGGCGTCTGACAAATGAACAAATAATAATTAAAGTAGTATGTTTCATAGTATAAGCAAGCACACTGTATGCAAGTGAGTGAGGCACCGTAATGTCACTTGGTTTACTTGGCACTGTCTGGTCAGCAGTGAACAACTTGAAGGTCCTGATGGCACGCCACTGCTACATTGTGTCTAACTGCATAATACACTGTACTGAACTTCTGTCAAATTTAAAAAATTTAAAAAGTAGGGGTGGTCAACAATATGAAAATTGTACATCGATATCGTGCATGTATTTCGATAGATATCGAAGTCTTCCAAAACACTGAATAATATAATAACACAATTGTAATATCAAACATATATAAACAGACATTAACCCTTTGTGGTCCTATATCGGACCAGGTCCGACATTACAATTTTCCCTTTCCAGTCCGATGTTGTACCCTGTCCGACATCATCAAAAAGACGTAAAACACAGGTCTCTAGTCGTTTTTTCTCTGGAAAAAGCTGAGAAAACCATTCAATGACCGAGGGACGGATCCGCAATACACATAGCCCCGGCACCACAGAGATAATACGGCTGTAAACAAACAAGATAGCTGCTTCTGCATCCAGCACTCAAGGAATATCACAGACATTTGCAGAGCTTTTTGAGATGTTAGAGTAATAAAATAATAACTTGGATCGCATTATTGAGGAGTTTGGTGATAAAACGAGTGATCAGGAGATGATTTATCAGTATGGACGACTATGAAGAGGTATGTGAAAAATATGAACATAAGAAAAAACATAAGAAAGTTTACAATAGAGAGGAGGCCATTCAACCCATCTTGCTCGTTTGGTTGTTAGTAGCTTATTGATCCCAGAATCTCATCAAGCAGCTTCTTGAAGGATCACAGGGTGTCAGCTTCAACAACATTACTGGGGAGTTGGTTCTCTGTGTAAAAAAGTGCCTCCAATTCTCTGTTCTGAATGCTCCTTTATCGAATCTCCATTTGTGACCCTGGTCCTTGTTTCTTTTTTCAAGTCAAAAAAGTCGCCTGGGTCGACATTGTCTATACCTTTTAGGATTTTGAATGTTTGAATCAGATCGCTGCGTAGTCTTCTTTGTTCAAGACTGAATAGATTCAATTCTTTTAGCCTGTCTGCATACGACATAATTCTGGTTGCTCTTTGCACTCTTTCTAGAGCAGCAATATCATTTTTGTAATGAGGTGACCAGAACTGAACATAATATTCTAGGTGAGGTCTTACTAATGCATTATAAAGTTTTAACATTACTTCCCTTGATTTAAATTCAACACTTCTCACAATATATCCGAGCATCTTGTTGGCCTTTTTTATAGCTTCCCCACATTGTCTAGATGAAGACATTTCTGAGTCAACATAAACTCCTAGGTCTTTTTCATAGTTCCCTTCTTCAATTTCACTATCTCCCATATGATATTTATAATGCACATTTTTATTGCCTGCATGCAATACTTTACACTTTTCTCTATTAAATTTCATTTGCCATGTGTCTGCCCAGTTCTGAATGCTGTCTAGATCATTTTGAATGACCTTTGCTGCTTCAACAGTGTTTGCCACTGATCCTATTTTTGTGTCGTCTGCAAATTTAACGAGTTTGCTTACTATACCAGAATCTAAATCATTAATGTAGATTAGGAATAGCAGAGGACCTAATACTGATCCCTGTGGTACACCACTGGTTACCTCACTCCATTTTGAGGTTTCTCCTCTAATCAGTACTTTCTGTTTTCTACCTGTTAACCAATCCCTAATCCATGTGCATGCATTTCCTTGAATCCCTACTGCGTTCAGTTTGAGAAGTCATCTTTCATGCGGGAATTTGTCAAAAGCTTTCTGGAAATCTAAATAAACCATGTTGTATGCTTTGCAAATTATCCATTTTCAATGTTGCATCCTCCAAAAAGTCAAGTAGGTTAGTTAGACACGATCTCCCTTTCCTAAAACCATGCTGGCTGTCTCCCAGGATATTGTTACCATATAGGTAATTTTCCATTTTGGATCTCATTATAGTTTCCATAAGTTTACATATAATAGAAGTCAGGCTTATTGGTCTGTAGTTACCTGGTTTGGTTTGGTCTCCCTTTTTGTGGATCGGTATTACATTTGCTATTTTCCAGTCTGTCGGTACAACCCCTGTGTCAAGAGACTGTTGCATGATCTTTTTTTTTTTTTTTTTTTTTTTTTTATAAATTTAGTCGTCGCCAATTATTTTTACCCCGGTTTTCACCCCAATTTAGCATGCCCAAATATTATCTGTATCCCCGGCTCACCGCTCGCAACCCCCCCGCCGACTCAGGAAACGGAGGCTGGAACACGCGTCCTCCGAAACGTGCTCCTTCCAAGCCGTCATTTTTCGCACTGCAGATCCACAGCAATGCTACCAGACCTATAGTGCCGGAGGACAACACAGATCTGCCCGCTCCGCTGCAGAGCCACAGGCGCCCTATCGGCCACAGGGGTCGCTGATGCGCGGTGAGCCGTGGATTCCCCTGCCGACCTAAGCCCTCCCTACCCGGGCAGCGCTCAGCCAATTGTGCGCCGCCCCCTAGGAACTCTCGGTCACGGTCAGCTGTGACATAGCCTGGATTCAAACCAGCGATCTCCAGGCTATAGGGCACATCCTGCGAGGAGCGCCTTTACTGGATGCGCCACTCGGGAGCCCTGTTGCATGATCTTGGTTAGCGGTTTGTAAATAACTTCTTTTGTTTCTTTGAGTACTATTGGGAGGATCTCATCCGGCCCAGGGGATTTGTTTATTTTAAGAGCTCCTAGTCCCTTTAACACTTCTGCCTCTATTATGCTAAAGTTATTTAAAACTGGATAGGAACAGGTCGACATGTGGGGCATGTTGTCCGTGTCCTCCTTTGTAAAAACCTGTGAAAAGTAATCATTTAATATATTTGCTATTTTTTTTATGATTTTGCCATTTGTGTCTCTTAGACATTTAACCTCCTCTTTGAATGTTCTCTTGCTGTTATAATATTGGAAAAACATTTTAGAATTAGTTTTAGCCCTCTTAGCAATATTGATTTCTATCTCTCTCTTGGCCTTTCTAACTTCCTTTTTGACTTGTGTTTGCAGTTCCAAGTACTCTTTCTGTGTACTTTGTTTTTGGTCCCTTTTAAACGCTCTGTAAAGTGCCTTTTTTCGCTGAATATTTTTTTTAATTGATCTATTAAACCATTTTGGCCATTTTGTTTTAGATTTAGATTTGTAAAAAACAGCCATCCTTTTTCTGTGGATGTTTTCTCTATTTTACTCCAATCTACTTCTGTTAGTCTCCGTTTCATACCTTCATAGTTTGCTTTTCTAAAATTGTAAACCTTAGCTTTAAATTACTTTTGGGGTTTTAAAAAATACTTCAAATGAGACCATGTTGTGGTCTGAGTTTGCCAATGGCTTTCTGACCTCTGTTTTTTATTCTGTTTTCATTATTTGAAAAGACTAAATCAAGGCCTGCCTCCCCTCTAGTCGCTGCCTTGACAAATTGTGTTAGGAAGCAGTCATTTGTCATTTCCACCATTTCAATTTCGTCCGTCGTGCCCCCCATCGGGTTTTCGCATTTTATATGGGGGAAGTTGAAATCCCCCATTAGTATGGCTTCTCCTTTTCTACATGCATTTTGAATGTAATTGTATAACAGATTATTTTGCTCAGCGTCTGAATTTGGCTGTCTATAGCATGCTCCTATTATTATGCCCTTTGAATTTGTGTCCATTATTCTGACCCATATTGATTCTGCATTGTTTTCTTTGTCCAGATTTAACACCTGGGCTTCAAAACTATTTCTTATGTATAGCGCTACCCCTCCGCCTCTTCTGTCCTGCCTGTCTTTCCTATATAGTGTGTACCAACTAATATTATATTCATCTCCATCACTCTCAGACAACCAAGTTTCTGTAACACCTATCACATCGTAGTTACTTGTTAGTGCAGTAGCTTCAAGTTCTAACATTTTCTTTCTGAGACTTCTAGTATTAAGATAAATACATTTAATAGTTGTCTTTCCTGAGTTGTTGCCCGTGTTTTGATGTGGTCTCCCTTCTGTTTGTTTTCTCCCCCCTTCCTTTCTAGTTTAAATGCTTCTGGACCTCCTGCGTGTGGTGTGTTAATGTTGGTGTATTGTAGTTGGTACACGGGATATAATGTGGGTAATGAGCACAAGTGTTTAAAATGTATAATTGTATTTAGGCACAGGGATTGCACTTCACGTGCATTTAAAGTCTTTACTAGTATGTGAGCACGGGGTTGCACAAATAAGTTCACGTGCTGGGATTCAAGTGAATAATGAATTAGTAATTGAATCCCGGCACAACAGTATATATATATATATATATATATATATATATATATATATATATATATATATATACACATACATACATACATACAATGCCTTGCAGAAGTATTCAGACCCCTGACCAATTCTCTCATATTACTGAATTACAAATGGTACATTGAAATTTGGTTCTGTTTGATATTTTATTTTAAAACACTGAAACTCAAAATCAATTTTTGTAAGGTGACATTGGTTTTATGTTGGGAAATATTTTTAAGAAAAATAAAAAAATGAAATATCTTGCTTGCATAAATATTCAACCCCCACACATTAATATTTGGTAGAGCCACCTTTCGCTGCAATAACAGCTTTAAGTCTTTTGGGGTAAGTATGTACCAGCTTGCACACAGTGTCGGAGTGATTTTGGCCCATTCTTCTTGGCAGATTTGCTCCAGGTTGTTCAGGTTGGTTGGACGACGCTTGTGGACCGCAATTTTCAAATAGTGCCACAGATTCTCAATGGGATTGAGATCAGGACTTTGACTGGGCCACTGTAGGACATTCACCTTTTTGTTCTTGAGCCACTCCAATGTTGCTTTGGCCTTGTGCTTGGGATCATTGTCCTGCTGAAAGGTGAATTTCCTCCTAAGCTTCAGTTTTTTAGCAGACTGAAGCAGGTTCTCTTGCAGTATTTCCCTGTATTTTGCTCCATCCATTCTTCCTTCAATTTTAGCAAGATGCCCAGTCCCTGCTGATGAGAAGCATCCCCACAGCATGATGCTGCCACCACCACCATACTTCACTGTAGGGATGGTGTGTCTTGAGGCATGGGCAGTGTTAGGTTTGCGCCACACATAGCGCTTTGAGTTTTGGCCAAAAAGCTCTATCTTGGTCTCATCTGACCACAAAACCTTTTCCCACATTGCAGCTGGGTCACTCTCATGCTTTCTGGCAAACTCCAGACGTGCTTTCAGATGGTACTTTTTGAGTAACGGCTTCTTTCTTGCCACCCTCCCATACAGGCCAGTGTTATGCAGAGCTCTTGATATGGTTGACTGGTGCACCATTACTCCACTCCCAGCCACTGAACTCTGTAGCTCCTTCAAAGTGATTGTTGGCCTCTCTGTGGCTTCTCTCACAAGTCTCCTTCTTGTTTGAGTTTTGAGGGACGGCCTTTTCTTGGCAGTGCCTGGGTGGTGTGATGCAGCTTCCACTTCCTGATTATTGATCCAACTGTGCTCACTGGGATATCCAAAAACTTGGATATTATTTTGTACCCTTTCCCTAATCTATGCATTTGTATTACTTTATCTCTAACTTCTGCAGAATGCTCTTTGGTCTTCATTTTCCTTCAGATTCACAGCCTAACCAATGATCCTTCAACAGTGGGGTTTTTATCCAGAAAATGTGACAGCAACTTTAATGGGTCACAGGTGGAGGCCAATGGTAAGGTAATTGTGTCCTCGTTAGGGCAATTTCTTTCATCGGTGTAAACTGGGAGCTTCCACGGCACAGGTGTTGAATACTTATGCAAGCAAGATATTTCAGTTTTTTATTTTTCTTAAAAATTTTTCCCAACATAAAACCAATGTCACCTTACAATAATTGATTTTGAGTTTCAGTGTTTTAAAATAAAATATCAAACAGAACCAAATTTCAATGTACCATTGATAATTCAGTAATATGAGAGAATTGGTCAGGGGTCTGAATACTTTTGCAAGGCACTGTATATATAGATGTATGTTTCACTCACTCAGGGTTGGGTGTTTGGTGAGTAGAGAACGGAAGACAGAAGGAGAGTAAAGTAAACTAAAAGAATAATTGTTATTTGTTTTGACTCATTGTGTTCGTTTGCCTGCTAGTGTACTATTCCTTTAACCCTTTGCGGTCCATTTATTAATCGCGCGTCAGGTACGTCAGGTCTAATTAATTTTCACACGCGCAGTTAATTTTAGACGCGCTGTTTAAAAGTATTTTTTTCCACAGTCAAACGGGTTTAAATGGCCCTGCATATCAACAAAGCACTCACTAGGCATCTCCAGCCCCGCCCCACCCTTTCGTTCGCTATCGCTTTCACCTATGTAAGAAATAAATAATAATAATAGTCGTACATACCGATCGATCATCTCCTGATCACTCGTTTTATCACCAAACTCCTCAATAATGCGATCCAAGTCATTATTTTATTACTATAACATCTCAAAAAAGCTCTGCAAATGTCTGTGTTTTCTGCGCTGATTCAGTCAGCCAACTTGTTTACTTACAACCCGCCCAGTTATCTGATACCAGATACCATGTATGACTATTCATGAGATACGCCTTTTTTTTTTTTTTTTTTTTTTCGACTTGTCTCGGCTCCTGTCGCTCCCACTCGGCAACTGAATGGTTTTCTCGGCTTTTTCCGGAGAAAAAACAACTAGACACCTGTTTATTGCGTTGCTATAATGATGTCGGACCCAGTCCGACAAAGGACCTGTGAGGAATAATTGCAATGTCAGACCCAGTCCGACAATGGACCGCAAAGGGTTAAGTGTTAGTCTGTTTTGTTTGTCTATTTATTTTGGCCGCAAGTGCTGTTTTTGTTTAAAACCTTTTTATTTTGTTCATTATTAAACCGCGCAACAGCGCAATTCACTTCACTGTGTGTTTCTTCCGGGTCTGACGTCACCAGTACAGCCTTCTTGTCACTGTATGGTGCTTGCCTACCAGACTAACAATGATGAGTGATTGGTATGCATAGGGTTTGTTGTATCGTAATATAAAATAAACTTGATTATACTGCGTTTGTATTTTAAGCAGTATTTGCAATAAAAAGTATGTCTTTTTAAATCCCATGATAATCGCAATATGGAAATTATTATCGATATCATATCAAAATATCGACATTGGTGCCCACCCCTAAAAAAAAAAATGCAGTTTGGTTTTTCAGTTTTAAAACTTTCATTTTGGTTTTTCAAAACAGATTGGACGTTAAAAACAGCTGAATGAATTGATAAAAAACTGATCAGAACCAACTTGCATATCTAATTTGTTAATGCTGAAATACACACTCACCATATAAATACACTGTAAACCCCTGAGAAATATAGTTCCTCAGTGTATGTGTGTGGAGCTTCTTACCTTTCCTCACCCCTGGAAGACTAAGAGTTACTGCATCCCCATCACCTGCACCTTCATCAATGAGAGCCAAACTTCCAAACTCTGTCATCTTTCTCCGGTCCAGGTACTCCTACAACACAAAGAAGTTAAAACATATGTGACAACAATTTAAAAGACAGCATCTCAAAACCAGTAGTCTACCATTATATGACCAAAGACTAAACTAATGTTCCTGTAAACTGTTTAACTTTACATGATCAAACCAAGGAAATCATAGGCAAAATATTTCCTAACAGTAAGGCATAGGCATTGAAAACTTTCTTTAACCTAAAGCTGTACCAGGTATCATGTTTTAAAACTGTAAATGTGAGACCTACGTAGCTAATGGAAGTGAAAAACAGGTACCAGTAATGTTTATAGATTGTTTGTTAGCTACAATCACTTATCAAAATGTAATCTACTAATCAAACAATACAGAAAATAGGAGGCACTTTTTTACACAGAGAATTGTGAGGGTCTGGAACCAACTCCCCAGTAATGTTGTTGAAGCTGACACCCTGGGGTCCTTCAAGAAGCTGCTTGATGAGATTCTGGGATCAATAAGCTACTAACAACCAAACGAGCAAGATGGGCTGAATGGCCTCCTCTCTATTGTAAACTTTCTTATGTTCTTATCATGGATATGGCCAGTGATTAAAACAAGGCTGCAGTGAATTGGTTAATTTCTACTAGAAAACACTCATAATGGAATCATATGATACAACTATGTATGGAATATGAAGAAAATATTTGTGTGCTGTTTCTATCATTACTCATGACCTCAATGTGGCAACCATATTATTATTTCATATTGCGTCACATGTCAGGGTCACTTACATTAAGGCTGCAGTGTTTATAAAAAAAACCTGCAAATAAGAAATCAATATCTCAGTCTATAAAATATTAGATTTTTACAGTTCAAATGTAGAGAGAGAGAGAGAGAGAGAGAGAGAGAGAGAGAGAGAGAGAGAGAGAAACATTTTTAGTATCTCTAAAACTCACCTCCATTGCATCCAAAGAATGATTGCAGGAAATTTCAAATTTCTTCATGAGAATCTGTTCTCTAACATTGTAAATACAGACAAACTTTGACTGACCACCTGCCAGGATAGACTGTCCATCAGCTGAATAACACAAAGATGTGAAGGACCTGACCCAAACAAAACACATAGTTATTTTGTGACACTAATATCAACTTTTCCAAACAATAAGTAATTTGTTTTTTCATTCCAGCTACATTTACCAAAAAAAAAAAAAAAAAAAGATTTCTACTTGAAATAATAATGCCTATTTTTTTATTTTTTCTGGGAACCTTTTAACAGATTTCTTCGGAGGATGGAGATAATAGGGAAAATAACTAAAGAAAACACACATCACAAGTTAACTTACTTTCCCTTGGCTGCCTGCTTAGCAGTGATTTTGTCTACTTCCTTCCTGCCCATTTGCAGGTCATGCCTTCCGACTATGGAGCCTGTTTGCACTGCATTCTGGGGGTCCCAGAACGAGATCTCTCCATCAAGTGTGGCCACAGCGAGCTCCTTCCCATCAGCACGGTATGTCACTGCCAAAGCTACAAGATAATTAAAAAATATTTACTGCTTACATTTATCAAAAATTAACTGTACCTGTAATTTCTCAGAACAGTATATCCTTTTTTAAAAAAAAGCAAATGCAATGTGTTGCCTTCATTTAAACTGCTGTAAAGTGCTGCAAAATCCAGGACTTGTTTATACTAGTAAGTGTGCTTGAAAAGGAGCTGCAGGAAATGAGACAGCAACAGGAGCATGAGGGGCTGGCACACCCACAATTCATGGAAGTCTGCACCCCTAGCAGATGGACAGCCACCAGGGAGATGGAAGAGGGTCGAAACAGCTGGGTTCAGATTGGCAGAAGCAGGGAAAAAAAGAAACTTCGTCAAGCACAACCACCAGAAATCCAAACATCCAACAAATTTGAGCCACTTCAAAATTTAGATGACCAAAACCAACATCAAGAGAACGAAAGGAACAACATCTAGGACCCTATAAACTGCACAAATATCATATGGGAGATACTGAAATTGAAGAAGGGAACTATGAAAAAGACCTAGGAGTTTATGTTGACTCAGAAATGTCTTCATCTAGACAATGTGGGGAAGCTATAAAAAAGGCCAACAAGATGCTCGGATATATTGTGAGAAGTGTTGAATTTAAATCAAGGGAAGTAATGTTAAAACTTTATAATGCATTAGTAAGACCTCACCTAGAATATTATGTTCAGTTCTGGTCACCTCGTTACAAAAATGATATTGCTGCTCTAGAAAGAGTGCAAAGAAGAGCAACCAGAATTATCCCGGGTTTAAAAGGCATGTTGTATGCAGACAGGCTAAAAGAATTGAATCTATTCAGTCTTGAACAAAGAAGACTACGCGGCGATCTGATTCAAACATTCAAAATCCTAAAAGGTATAGACAATGCCGACCCAGGCGACTTTTTTGACCTGAAAAAAGAAACAAGGACCAGGGGTCACAAATGGGTAGAGACAAGGGGCATTCAGAAAGGGGCATTCAGAACAGAAAATAGGAGGCACTTTTTTACACAGAGAATTGTGAGGGTCTGGAACCAACTCCCCAGTAATGTTGTTGAAGCTGACACCATGGGATCCTTCAAGAAGCTGCTTGATGAGATTTTGGGATCAATACGCTACTAACAATCAAACGAGCAAGATGGGCTGAATGGCCTCCTCTCGTTTGTAAACTTTCTTATGTTCTTCTTCTGTTCTTAATACAAAAAACTTCAGAGCATATTTGCACTGGTGCACGGCTAAATCTGAAAATTAAAGTATTTCAATAAAGCAACAGGATTTGAATAAATTCTAACAGGTATGCAAACTAAGCACCACTGTGAGATCAGGGTTCGACATTAACCACGGCTCGGGGCCAGTAGAGATCACAGGAAAACGGGACAATGTGCCAAAAAGCTGAAAACACAAATTTACAAACCCATTTTTTAAAACAAAACTCCCCCCTCCAATAACGGCGTAATTGAACTCATCTGAACTTCCCCCCCCGCACGTCATATTTGTTGTACAGTCAGAATCTGAGACTACATGAAGTGCTGTTGGTAAGACTCGTTCCTCGACATGGCAAATACAACTGAGCAACCAACTCCACCAGGAAGCCGAAAGGAAAGCACTGAAATCCATATTATTATTATTATTATTATTATTATTATTATTATTAATTTCTTAGCAGATGCCCTTATCCAGGGCGACTTACAATTGTTACAAGATATCACATTATACATTATACAGATATCACATTATTTTTACATGCAATTACCCATTTATACAGTTGGGTTTTTACTGGAGCAATCTAGGTGAAGTACCTTGTTCAAGGGTACAGCAGCAGTGTCCCCCACTGGGGAATGAACCCATGACCCTCCGGTCAGGAGTCCAGAGCCCTAACCACTACTCCACACTGCTGCCCTAATTATGAAAAAAAATGAACACGAAAATTTAAAGCGGACTGTAAGAAAGACTTAATCTGGCTTCAATAGGTCATGTTCTGCTTCAGTTTCACAGACTTGCAGATAAAACAGCTTTTTTTGTTGGGAATTCAACATTTAGTTTACATCATATCCAGTCTCACAGTAATAATTCACAAGATAGCAGGTGGTCTGCTGTGACTGCAGCAAAAAAAGTTGCACCGATGGATACCCAGATATGCCGCATTGAAGCTGGACAATCGAATTGTCAAACTTTTTGATTTGGGATATTATTATTATTATTATTTATTTCTTAGCAGACGCCCTTATCCAGGGCGACTTACAATTGTTACAAGATATCACATTATACATTATTTCACATTATACAGATATCATATTATTTTTACATACAATTCCCCATTTATACAGTTGGGTTTTTACTGGAGCAATCTAGGTAAAGTACCTTACTCAAGGGTACAACAGCAGTGTCCCCCACTGGGGATTGAACCCACAACCCTCTGGTCAAGAGTCCAGAGCACTAACCACTGCTCCACACTGCTGCTGTGAAAATGCTGTTCACAATCTTTACTGGACTTGCTAGTATCAACAGAAGATTGGTGCTGATTTGGGAGAGGCTACACAAGCAACAATGCTCTGAGAAGGTTGTTATTATTTTTATTATGATTATTGTTTTAATAGTGTTTATTATTGGAAGCCTCCACTCTGAGATGCTGGGAACTCTCCATGAGAGGAGATCCGTCGCCCAGTTTGTCTACCCAGGCAGGTGTACTACCCGTAGGTGAGAGGAGTTTCTCATGCGCCCAGGGCAAAAGCTCGCAGCCCACACGATGGAGACTGGGCAACCTGAGGCCGGCCCTGGTGGTTGATGAAAGCCACCACTGTCGTGTTGTCTGTACGGACAAACACATGTCTCCCTCGAACCTCCTGCAAAAAAATCTGTAAGGCTAGATAAACTGCGTGCAGCTCTAAAACACTGATGTGGAGACCCTGCCAAGGGGGGGTGCCACACACATTGCGCACCCCTGCCATTCCACACAGCGCCCCCAGCCCAGGCTGGATGCGCCCATGGTGACAACCTCTCTTCTGGTGACACTGCCCAGCACTACGCCAAGGCGTAGATGGGCAGGCTGTTTCCACCAAGACACTGTCAATAAGCAGTCGCGGTTCAATGCAGGCTGAAAAACCCTGTTGTTGAATCAGGCCTGCAGAGGGCAAATTCGCACGACACCCAAAGGAAGGGTCTATTCTCTGCACACTGCCGTCCGACAGAGTGGACAGCATGGACCTGGAGTCCAAGCACACTCCTAGATAGGAGGCTGTCTGAGAAGGCATGAGCTGGCTCTTCGCATGATTCACCGTAAGGCCCAAGCGAAGGTGGCCGGTGACAAGTTCCGTGTGGGCCTCTGTGCTGGAGACTGAGCACTCTGATGCCTTGAGTCTTAATGATGCCAGGATAGCGCCCATGCACTTCGAAAAGGCACAGGGAGCTAGAGAGGCCAAACGGCAAGACACAGAAATCATATGCTGTTCCCTGAAAGGCAAATCGCTGGTACTTCCTGTGCGCTGGTTTTATGGGGATGTGGCAATAGGCATCTTTGAGGTCCACCATGGTGAACCAGTCGCCTGGCCTGATTGACTGCAACAGCTGATGCATCATCAACATTTTGAACCTCCTTCGGTTCAGATACAGGTTGACCTCTCCGAGGTCGTGGACTGGTCTGAGGCCACCATACTGCTTGGGAACTAGGAAGTAGCTGGAGTAGAACCGTTCCTCCAACTGGAGGGGGTCTATCATGCGAATAGCCCGTTTTTGCAGCAGAGCTGTTAACACCTGAGACACCACCACGACGTCTTGCCCCAAAAGGGAGGGGGATCGTGCTTGAATTGCAGAGAGTAGCCAGTTTGAACGGTAGTAAGCACCCAGATGTCGATGGTAAACTGACACCACTACTCCAGATGGCGCCCTTTCAGTGCAGCCGGTTCCTGCCTAGAGCCTGCCTGTTCAGTTTTGATAATTGGAGCAGGATCTTGTTAACCAGCCGCAGCTCATCCAGCTGTTCTGATGAGGGCCTGTGACTCTAAAGGTTGTGCAACAAAATATTAGGTTAGCGGTCCCATCATTTTTGTCCATGCCATTTTCATTCGTTTTATTATTTACAATATTATGTTGAATAAAAAATCAAAAGCAAAGTCTGATTTCTATTAAATATGGAATAAACAATGGTGGATGCCAATTACTTTTGTCAGTTTCAAGTTATTTCAGAGAAAATTGTGCATTCTTCGTTTTTTGTGGAGGGGTACCAACAAATTTGAGCACGTCTGTATAAAAAATATTTCTCCACAGAAAACAGTAATAACACAATTACAGTTCACAAAACAAATGTATCATAATTTAAAATGAGAATTTAATTTAACTCCAGCCAGAGCTATGCAGTCTGGGGGGAGAGCACAAAGTCAGCCGACTTATGTTGCTTGATCCCTGGGAAGGAGTGACTCAAGCCGCTGGCTTCATGTGGTGCAGAAGGTCACTGCGGGACACAACAAGCAGGCAGCTGTAGTGAACAATATACATGTAATTAGGAAAAACTATTACAGTGTTAATGTACTATTGCATAAATTATGTAAAACAATAATTTGCAAAAAATTACAGGTTATAAGCAACAAGTACTTATCTGATACCAGGCTCTCCTGTCAGGTCAGTCTTGAAGGAAAAATGGCGCTGAGATCTGTGAGCGTAGTCCCTTTATGCTTGGATATATTTTATTCAGGTTTCTGGGTCTTTAGGAGGTAAATACCCATTTGGTGGTAATAATAATAATAATAAATAATAATAATAATAATAATAATAATAATAATAATAATAATAATAATAATAATAATAATAATACTAGGACTACTACTACAAATTCAACACGTGCAGCTTCTACAAACTTCTTTTGGATATAACAATGAAAATGAATCACTTAATTAAATTACGAATCGTTAAATGACATTGCTGTTTTCTCAAGTCCATTGTAAAATGTCAACTCATAATATCCAGGAATATAACTAGCAAACCTCTGTTTATTAACAAAGCACTTCACTTGCCACACATTTTTACAGCTTGTTTTCTGTGTACATAACTTAAGTTAATAACAGCACCTGTTATTAACTTATTAAGTTATGCAAAGAAGAGCAACCAGAATTATCCCCGGTTTAAAAGGCATGTCGTATGCAGACAGGCTAAAAGAATTGAATCTATTCAGTCTTGAACAAAGAAGACTACGCGGTGATCTGATTCAAACATTAAAATCCTAAAAGGTACAGACTTTTTTGACCTGAAAAAAGAAATAAGGACCAGGGGTCACAAATGGAGATTAGATAAAGGGGCATTCAGAACAAATTAGGAGGCACTTTTTTACACAGAGAATTGTGAGGGTCTGGAACCAACTCCCCAGTAATGTTGTTGAAGCTGACACCCTGGGATCCTTCAAGAAGCTCCTTGATGAGATTCTGGGATCAATAAGCTACTAAGAACCAAACAAGCAAGATGGGCTGAATGGCCTCCTCTCGTTTGTAAACTTTCTTATGTACTTATGTTCTTATGTTTATTTTGAGCGATCATGTAACGTGGATCTGGAAGATGGAAGCCTGAACTGAAGGCAAATTAAATATAGTGCGATTTGATTCGCTGCTGGCTGCTCCGAAAAAGCAAACTAAATGTAATGTTGAATTTCATTAGCTGGCTGCGATGTAATGCTTTGTCGTTGACCACTGGGGTGTAAGCCATGGGAAGAGTGCTTTTTTCAAATGATTATGTTTGAAAACAATGGAAAGAAACAGAGAGAACAGTTTCAAAGGGATAGTATCGAAATAGAGGAGGCTATGTATGAAAAGGACTATGGGGTAGTAGTGGATGAATCTAGCCAACTAGGTGTGGAGAAGCTATAAAAAAGGCAAACAGAATGTTAGGTTATACAGCCAAGATAGTTGAATTCAAATCAAGAGAAATAATATTAAAAGTATGCAATGCACCGGTATGACCACACCTAGAAGAGTGTGTCCAATTCTGGTCCCCATATAATAAGAAAAACATTGAGGCATTGGAGAGAGTACAGAGGAGAGCAACACGATTAATTCTAGGATTGAAGGGTATGTCATATGAAGAAAGACAAAGAGCTGAATCTGTATAGCCTAGAAAGGAGGAGAGCCAGAGGTGACATAATAGAGGTATTTAAAATTAGGAAGAGAATGAGGAACCAGGTTTCTCAGCTCTACTCTTTCTAGTGCTGCTCCTCCCCCCTCATGGCACACAGCCCCAGGAGGAGGGTCCAGCCTCACTCATTGGTGATGCTGAACACCGCACAGACGTGGAGGAATGCTACTTTGAGTGACGTGCTACCCGATTATCCAGCATACGCTTGGTGAAGGGAGCACACAAATCACAGTGACATCAGTCAAGGCCCTATGTGCATGCTGGGGACCCAGACAGACCGTGCATTTATCATGTCCGTCATTTGAAAGCAGTTTAGGCAACCCAGACATGGTAATAGTGCTGTGTTCACAACAGTGTACAGACCACAAAGTGGAGTATTAACACTTTATGTGCTTGGAACTGGCACTCAGAACCAACACTCTGTACCGTCTCGGTTACACTCGGCACCGAAGCAGTAACCTTGAACTCAGAAGTGAGAACGGGGGCGATAATTGCAGTTACTGCTAGTGGCACGTTAGCAGGGATGCCCACCTGCAAGTCAGCCATTGGCTAAACTCAGTATATAATACAACCGATAGCCAACGCAAAGCAAAACACACAGTAAACAATACTGTAAAATTAACAATAATATTCTTAACAGAATTCAGCTGAACATGTCAGTGACTTGGTGCGCCAAGATCCCAGGAAGGACGGCAATAGAGCCGCAGGCTTCCCATGGCACACAAGGCCGCAGTGGGACTTAGCCAGCACTAGCTGAAATACAGAAAAAAAAGAAACTCTGCTAGAAATAATACAACATTTTTTAGCGATTCTGTAAATATTTAAGAACATAAGAAAGTTTACAAACAAGAGGAGGCCATTCAGCCCATCTTGCTCGTTTGGTTGTTAGTAGCGTATTGATCCCAGAATCTCATCAAGCAGCTTCTTGAAGGATCCCATGGTGTCATTACTGGGGAGTTGGTTCCAGACCCTCACAATTCTCTGTGTAAAAAAGTGCCTCCTATTTTCTGTTCTGAATGCCCCTTTATCTAATCTCCATTTGTGACCCCTGGTCCTTGTTTCTCTTTTCAGGTCAAGGAAGTCCCCTGGGTCGACATTGTCTATACCTTTTAGAATTTTGAATGTTTGAATCAGATAGCCGAGTAGTCTTCTTTGTTCAAGACTGAATAGATTCAATTCTTTTAGCCTGTCTGCATACGACATGCCTTTTAAACCAGGGATAATTCTGGTTGCTCTTCTTTGCACTCTTTCTAGAGCAGCAATATCCTTTTTGTAACGAGGTGACCAGAACTGAACACAATATTCTAGGTGAGGTCTTACTAATGTAGCGTAATTAAGCAAATGTAGCGTGAAAATATTCAGGAGGATATACTTCTCAACTCTGACGTTACTCAGGTTAGGCTGAAAAGGAAAATGACGATACTGTCAGGGTGAGTAGTGGTTTTATGCTCGCAGGGGCGGAGCAGCACTACGTCACCCTCATCTGACGAGTGTCAAAGTTTTAAAGGTATAAAGTTTTCAGGGATCGGGTGTCTTAAAGGGGAACACCCATTTTGTAATGGTTAATATGCCCTACTTGAAAGGGAATCAGATTCTGGAATCCTTAACAAGACAGCTGAAAAAGTTAGGAGGCAGAACTATTCTCTCAGGTCTACTACCTGGTAGTGGTGGTGGGGATGAAGTATTCAGTAGAATTAGGGCCTTAAATACTTGGCTGGCTGGTTGGTGTGTGCAAAAAGGGCTGGGATTTATAACCAACTGGGATTGCTTTTGGAAAATAAATAGGTATTATAGGGAAGATGGACTGCACCTAAATAGGTAGGGGACAAGCAGGCTAGCTGATAACATCAGACACCACCTAGCAAGGTACTTAAACTAGGAACTGGGGAGGTGAGGGAATCTAAAGAGGCATGTAAAATTGCCATTCCCGCTACCCGCTGAGTAAACACAAAGGTGTATGCTACAGTAACCTTCGTCCAATTCCTATTACCCCTGCTCAATCACATGCTCTTGATTGGACCAATTTACACCTTAGGTTTATTTAATGTCAGGTCTCTATCTAATAAGGCTCCATTAATTAGTGATTTTATTCAGGATTACATTGATAATCTCTCTTACTGAAACTTGGCTTGGACCGAATGACAATGTTTCCCTGATTGAGGCTTCTCCACCTAACTATTCTTTATTCCAGAAAGCTCGCTCTAGTCGCCGAGGAGGTGGACTTGCTGCTGTTTTCCATAGTGAACTTAGAATCAAACAGGAAACTGTTGAAGGTTATTCATCTTTGAAGTTTCAATGAAATAAAAATAATCCTAGGATTTCTTTTTGCTACCCTAGATAAATTAATTAATCTTTCCCCCAATAGACCTACCCTTGACATTGGCTCCTCTCACAGCTGCAATGACTTCTTACATTGCTTTAAAAATAAAAAATACTAGACATCACAAATGAGATTCCAGAGACACCTTCTAAAGGAGGACTCCAGCACAATTTGACCAACTACACCTATCAAGGCTACTATGGGGATTTTTTCTTTGATTACCTTGCATGTACTGACAGAGCTGGTTCAACATATGAGAGCTACTGCATATGCTCTCTCGATCCTATTCCTACAAAACTATTAAAAGATGTTCTTGGTGTTATTAATACCCACGTTTTCAAAATTATAAACGATTCACTTACATCCGGTATAGTTCCCTCAGCACTTAACCGTTAGCGGTCCATTTATTCAGCGCGTCTCAGGCGAGTCAGGTCCAATTTATTTTCACACGCGCAGTTTATTTTAGATGCGCAGTTTAAAAGTATTTTTTTTCACAGTAAAACAGGTTTAAAAGGCCCTGCATATCAACAGGACACTCAGTACTGCCTCTCCAGCCCCGCACCATCCCTTGTTCGCTGTATTTTTCACATACTTCTTCATTAGATGTGCACCCTGATAAATCATCTCCTGATCACTCCTTTTATCACCAAACTCCTCAATAATGCGATCCAAGTCATTATTTTATTCCTATAACATCTCAAAAAGCTCTGCAAATATTCTTTGAGCGCTGGATGCGGAAGCAGCTATCTTGTTTGTTTATGGCCATGTTATCTCTGTGATTTCTTTTTTTTGTTTTACTCGGCTTCTCTCGACTCCTATCGGTCTAACTCGGCCATTGAATGGTTTTCTCAGCTTTTTTCCGGATAAAAACGACTAGAGACCTGTGCTTTATGTCTTTTTGATGATGTCGGTCAGGGTCCAACATTGGACCAGAAAGGGAAAATTGTAATGTCGGACCCGGTCCGACATAGGACCGCAAAGGGTTAAGGTAGCTGTGGTAAAGTCCTCAATAACAAAAGGCCAATCTCCAACCTACCATTCTTAGATAAGGTTCCAGAGAGCTGTTGTAATTCAATTACAAACATTTCTAACTCTTAATGCTATATTTGAGAAGTTTCAATCTGGTTTTTGTGCTGCACAGCTCTTGTCAGAGTTGTGAATGATCTGCTGATAAGCTCTGACGTGGGATTTCCATCAGTTTTAATTCTTCCAAGTGCTGCCTTTAATACCATCCTACTGAATCGACTTGAAAGCACAGTCTGACGTTATCCTATCCTGGTTCAAATCTTATCTTTTGATAGGTTTCAGTTAATCTCTATTGGAGGTAAAATCGGCATTATCGGAAGTTTTCTGTGGTGTTCCACAGGGTTCCATTCTAGGTCCCTTGCTGTTTTCATGCTACCGTTAGGTGACATTATCCACAGACACGGAATGAACTTCCATTGCTATGCTGATGATACTCAGCTATATATGTCCCTAAAGCCATGGATTTCTTCTGCCTGGGTGTTATTAGCTACTTTCCTTATGGACATCAAGCATTGGCTGTCACAATTTTCTAATGCTGAATTCAGATAAAACAGAGGTTATGCTAGTGGGCTCACAGAACCAACTAAAAGGAAACATGGGACTACAGAGCTCAACCCTTGCAGTCTCTCATCAAAACAAACTAGAAATTAAGAATTTGGGGGTCATCTTTGATCATGATATCATTTGAGACTCTTAGGGAAGTTACTAAAGTATCTTTTTTACCATTTGAGAAATACAGCCAAACTAAGACCAATTATTTCCATATTTGATGCCGAGAGACTAATGCATGTCTTTGTTTCATCTAGAATTGGTTATTGTAATGCCCTTTTTTTCTGGTGTCCCAAAACGTGTGGTATCCCGCTTGCAGCTTGTTCAGAATATCGCCGCTAGAATTCTGACTAAAACCAGGAAAAGTGAACATATTACCCCTGTCTTGGCCTCTTTACACTGACTCCCTGTGCAGTACAGAATTGATTTCAAGATTTTGCTGTTAAATTACAAGTTTTCATGTCAAAATGGCTTTCTTATCTTAGGGTTTTAATGTAACTTCAAAATTGCTGCTTTTGTATTATGCGTATACTGTTCTTTAAATGGTCTGATTGTGGCAGTTGTATGTGTGACATGCTATACAAATGTATTGTGGTTTGGTCTTTTCTGCTATGTACGGTACAGTGCTTTGCGATACTTTTGTATAAAAAGCGCTATGTAATGCAATAAATAAATAAATAAATAAACCGTAGAAAATGCAGCGTATAAAAAGTGTATTGCACAGATTTTTATATAAAAAAAAAAAAAACTTTTGCCATAATAGGACAATTATACAGATTATGTGAGAGCTAATCATTGTATTTATCTTGCTCTTAATTGTATTAATACTTGTACTGTGATTCTTGAAATGTATTTTTGTTTACGACTGTAAGTCGCCCTGGATAAGGGCGTCTGCTAAGAAATAAATAAATAAATAAATAAATAAATAAATAAATAATAAATCTACAGTGGTAGCCACAGTTTGCTATGAAAATACCGAAAGATGGAATGGTAAAAACAAGTCAATGCGATATGCAGTTTTGTTAACCGCTAGAGGGTGTTACCTGACTAGAAACTGGTTTGTTACAGGATTACTACTAAAACACAGTTTATCACCAGCGGAAGTCACGCGCTAAAATTTGTGAACATCAAAAGCGCAACACTTGCATTAAGTTAAAGTCATTTCTATACTGCTACTGCACTATACGATTCTGGTAACAGCTGAATATTAACATACGATGAACTGTCTATTCGGCTAAACGTTGCCTAATAGTAAAAAAAAAACAACATGTTGTTAACCACCCAGCTGCTTATCCCGCGATTTCCACGTGAAGCGCAAACGAGTCCAAACTTGTCACCCGTAAGAATAGCGTGCAGGTACTTATATGTGCATCTGCAAAGTTTAACACATCCTTTTAACGTGCTTCAGTTAATAAATAAGTTGACAATAGAGTAAAGTTGTCTGCAGTTTTGATTTTCACTTGACAGACCGGGTCATCTGTATATATACAGCTGTGAGTGAAAAACGGATGCCTGTATATCTACAGAGAATAAAATGAGGAGTTTTATTTATTTATTTATTTATTTGTTGGTGTTGCAAGTTGTAAGGAAGCCATGTCAGGATTGGTGCTGGTCAAAAACTACCTATTTATTTATTATACCTATACTTCACAGATAATAATGCATATAAAACAGCGCTATACACCCGTGCCTGAAACTGGGGAAGATACTGTATATGACGTGATTGAAAAGTGTTCTGATGTATATATGTGCTAGATAAAGACGTTAGCATTGATGAGGGTTTGAAGTAAAATAATTTCTAAAAAGTGATATGCCTGCATAAGTGTTATAATGTTATTATAATGCTGCCATTGTAAAGAATTACTCCCCTTCATCTCCTCCCTCCTCAACACCTCTCTACTTTCTGGTATCTTTCCCTCTGCCTTCAAAAAAGCCTCTATCACTCCCCTCCTCAAAAAACCTACCCTCGACCCCACCTCCCTCCAGAGCTACCGTCCTGTCTCCCTCCTACCCTTCCTCTCCAAAACCCTTGAGCGGACTGTACACCGCCAGCTCTCTGCTTTCCTGTCCAACCACTCTCTGCTTGACCCTCTCCAATCTGGCTTCCGCTCTGCTCACTCCACTGAAACCGCCCTCCTGTCTGTCACCAACTCACTTAAGTGTGCCCGAGCTGCCTCTCTCTCCTCTGTCCTAATTCTCCTCGACCTCTCTGCTGCCTTTGACACTGTTGATCACTCTATTCTACTATCATCTCTTGCTGACCTGGGGATCTCTGGCACTGCTCTGGCCTGGTTCTCCTCCTACCTCTCCAACTGCACTTACCAGGTAACCTGGCGTGGAGCAACCTCCACACCTCACCTTCTCTTAACTGGAGTCCCCCAAGGGTCAGTCTTGGGTCCTCTCCTGTTCTCTCTCTACACCTGCTCCCTGGGCCCCCTCATCGCATCCTATGGTTTCTCATACCATTTCTATGCTGATGATGCTCAGATTTTCCTCTCCTTCCCCACCTCTGACTCCACCATCTCCTCCCGTATCTCTACCTGTCTGTCTGCTATTTCCTCCTGGATGCACTCGCATCACCTCAAACTCAACCTCTCTAAATCTGACCTCCTTTTCTTTCCCTCCTCCTCCCCCTCCTCTGATCTCTCTATCTCTGTTCCTCTGGAATCTACCACATTCTCTCCCTCTTCCTCAGCTAAAAACCTTGGAGTCACCCTGGACCCCTGCCTCTCTTATTCCCAGCACATCTCCACTCTGGCACGCACTTGCCGATTCTTCCTGAGCAACATCCGAAGAATCCGACCCTTCCTCACCAACTATGCTACCCAGCTCCTGGTCCAGGCCCTGGTACTCTCCCGCCTAGACTACTGCAACTCCCTCCTGGCTGGCCTCCCTGCGTCCGCCACCCGTCCGCTCCAGCTCATCCAGAACTCTGCTGCCCGCCTGGTGTTCTCTCTGCCTCGCTTCGCCCACGCTACTCCACTACTCCGCTCGCTCCACTGGCTCCCAATCACCGCTCGCATCCAGTTCAAGACTCTTGTACTAGCCTACAGATGCCTTGACCAGACTGCACCCAGCTACCTCCAGACCCTCATCTCTCCCTACACCCCCACTCGACCTCTCCGCTCCGCCTGCACTAGAAGACTAGCTCTACCTCCGCTACGCTCCCCTGCCTCCAGAGCCCGCTCCTTCTCCACCCTTCATGTAAATGTGCTTTATTTTGCTCTTATCTGCCCCCTATTTTACTGCATTTAATCCTGTACTTCAGAATACTGTAATCTGCCAAGTGTTTAACCTGTAGTACTTTGTATTTAATCACACCCTGATGTAACTATCACTATTTAATCATATCCTGATGTAACTATCACTATTATCTGCTGTATTATTGAATTGTGGTTTGTCACACTTGAACAAAAGTTACTGTATTTCTTGCTCTCATTGAATTACTTGTATTGTAACACTTGAAATGTATTTGCTTACGATTGTAAGTCGCCCTGGATAAGGGCGTCTGCTAAGAAATTAATAATAATAATAATAATAATAATAATAATAATAATAATAATAATAATAATACTATTTATACTTATAAAATGCTGCCATTGGAAAAAAAATAAGTTATGTTGTGATCTATATTATAATGCTACAATTGTAAACACATTGCTGTTTTGTTATTTAAGTTTTATTGAAATAATATATTTCTGCTTTTCATAATAAAAAAGTGTGTATTTTAAAAAAAATAAGGCAAACGTCATTTTGTAAACTGTCCAAATTGCTTATTTGAGGCTAAGAATGAAAAATCTGCAAAAGGAAAAAAATCCCAAAATAAAGGGGTAGCTGGGTGGTTAAAACGTACATGCATGCAACAGTAAGCATAAACAAATATCCTGCTCTCATCTATGTCATTTGCCATGTGTCTGCCCAGTTCTGAATGCTGTCTAGATCACTTTGAATGACCTTTGCTGCTGCAACAGTGTTTGCCACTCCTCCTATTTTTGTGTCGTCTGCAAATTTAACAAGTTTGCTTACTATACTAGAATCTAAATCATTAAATAATACTGACCTAATACTGATCCCCGTGGAACACCACTGGTTACCTCGCTCCATTTTGAGGTTTCTCCTCTAATCAGTACTTTCTGTTTTCTACATGTTAACCACTTCCTAATCCATGTGCATTCATTTCCTTGAATCCCTACTGCGTTCAGTTTGAGCATTAATCTTTTATGCTGGACTTTGTCAAAAGCTTTCTGGAAATCTAAATAAACCATGTCATATGCTTTGCAATTATCCATTGTCGATGTTGCATCCTCAAAAAAAATCAAGCAGGGTAGTTAGACACGATCTCCCTTTCCTAAAACCAAGCTGACTGTCTCCCAGGATACTGTTATCATACAGGTAATTTTCCATTTTGGATCTTATTATAGTTTACATAAGTTTACATATAATAGAAGTCAGGCTTATTGGTCTGTAGTTACCTGGTTTGGTTTTTCTCCCTTTTTGTGGATCGGTATTTTGTTTGCAATTCTCCAGTCTGTCGGTACAACCTGTGTCAAGAGACTGTTGCATGATCTTGGTTAACGGTTTGTAAATAACTTTTCATTTTTTGAGTACTATTGGGAGGATCTCATCTGGCCCAGGGGATTTGTTTATTTTAGGAGCTCCTAGTCCCTTTAACACTTCTGCCTCTGTTATGCTAAAGTTATTTAAAACTGGATAGGAACAGGTCGACATATGGGGCGCATATATATATATATATATATATATATATATATATATATATATATATATATATATATATATATATATATATATATAGCTTGTCGCAACTCCATTCCATACTCCCAATTACTAAGACTGAGACGCATTTGCAGTGAGGATAGTGATTTTTTGAATAAAACAAATGACATGTGTGCATTTTTCAGAAACCGTGGTTTTCCAGACACTATACTTAGAGAAGCTCAGTTAAGTGTATCGACAATAAACAGAAAGGATGCCTTGTACAAAACCAAAACACAGAATACCAACAATCGTATTCCCCTTGTTCTTACATATCATCCTATGACCAAAAAAGTACAACACATCGTACAAAGAAATTTTAGCATTCTTCAAGATGATCCTTCTACAGCTCCTATTTTCAATAACCCTCCTCTAATGTCATACAGAAGAGACAAAAATCTAGAGAGCATCTGGTCCACAGTAACATTCGACCCATTCTGGACAGTCTTAAGGGTACGTTTCCATGCAATAGGTCACGCTGTGCTACTTGTAAATACATTCACAGCAACACAGTAGTTAAGGGAGCAAAATCCTCATTAACTATCCATGATACTTTTACTTGCACTAGTAAAGGAATAGTATATTGCATTGGCTGCATCAAATGTAACAAGCTATATATTGGTAAAACAAAACGACGCATGGCTGATCGCTTCGTGGAACATCTGAGAAGTATATGAATTAACACCTCTACCTTTCCTGTCGCCAGACATTTTAATAGAAATGACCACACTATAGAAGACGTCACAATTTGTGGGATGGTTCAATGCTATGAACTAATGCTGCCAGGAAACAAAAAAGAATGTGAACTTATTTTCAAACTAGGCACTTTGGAGCCATTATGAATGAACATTCTATTCTGAGGTCATCATCATCATCATCATCATCATCATCATCATCCTGAAATTTTGTTTAAAAGACTACTTGTTTGTTTTTTATCAACTTCTTAAAAGCACTGTTTATTTGTATTCAGCCGATGAAGGACTTGTAGTCCGAAACGTCCTAATAATTGATTTGTAATCAATTATTCTACCTTTAAGTACCTGAAATATCCTTTTCTCTTTTTTCTTTTTTCTTATTGATCATTTTGGTATATATACATACATACACAATTGGAGGCCGCGTTATTTGTGTTTCACCTTACAACAAATATTGGCATTTTTGTTCCCGAAATGATTTACAAAGGCCAGATTAATATTGTAGCGTACTGTGGGAAATGAAGGAAGGAGACACACACAATTTGCAGGTACTCGAATCCACGGTTTATTGGGACGATTATTCCCGGCCCGTCAGCCTGGGCCACACCAAAAACAACAAAGTCTTGCTCATTCACACTCCGCTGTCAGCTCTGTCCGCGTTGATGTGGGCTTTTATGTCCCCGTCTACCCGGACGTCAATCAATCCCGACCGAGGCAAGCTTATCGCTTCGCCACTTACACACACACACACAGACATACACAGACAGACCAGTAAACTGTAGACCAGTCGTGTAACAGTATAAATCCCAGGTTGTTACAATATATACAGCATAATAGAAACCGCTATTCCATATTATAATAAATATTGTAAACTGTAAACAAATAACACAGAATCTAAGAATTTGTACACACTTGTATTGTTTCGTAATTGTTAGAAAAAAAATACAGCGTAAGCAAGTACTACAGGTTTCCACTTAAATGGGTTTAAATATGGTAATGTAAAACAACAATAAAACATTTGTGAGTCAAATTGCATTATGGGGGAAATGGGAGACTTGACCTTACCATGTTATAACTGATTCCGCACTATAACGAGTCGCGTAATAACAGGGTAACACTGTATATATACAGGCCCTACATTTAGCAAACTTTTTACGCATGTAACTTTGATACCGGTTTCATCATCATCAATATTATGTTTTTATCCAAGGTGACTTACACACAGGTGTTACAGGGCTGTACCGGGTTACAATTTCAGTTAATATTCTTTAACTATAAACAACTAATTGTCCATTATCACGCAATTAAACGTTTCTGTGCGTGCGCAGCAATGTCGGCAGCTTAAAATGCAAGTGTGGTCTCAAATGTGCACAAAGAGACTAGTATCATCCATATTGAAAATGAAATTAGATTTATTTTTACTTAAACCGTAATATATTTTTTGTAAATACTGTATACTGTACCTGTAGTATAAATACATATTTACATTAATATTATAATTAAGCTGCAGATCATTTGAGATTCTTGCTGGACTGATCTTTTCCTGTATGCTTAAAGGGCGAGTGTTTTGTGAGGTATTTATACTTGTAAGCACTTTTTATAGAGCCTGCTATATTGATTTTAGTTCAATAACTACACTAATTCACTACCTCTTCCCGTTTGAATGAGCGTGAACAATCAGTTGACTAGGAACAGAACTCCAAACCATGTGCCTTTTAGCAACACTCTGAAATTACGCATGATTGGCCTCAGGGCTTCCTGCTGGTCTGTTTAATGCATTTGCTTTTACTACGTTGGCAGGACTAATGAAGTGCAGCTGATTTAATTTGGTCAGAAAAAACAGGATTGTAAAGCTGCAACATTTTTGCGTTGCCGCACCACAGCTAACGAAATTTAGTCAGAAAGAATAGGTTTGCAGACACTTACCGTCAGAGGTTAACATGAGTGTTTCTTTAGTTTTCCAGCTATCATACATATCCCAAATCTTTACAGTCTTGTCCCAAGAGGCACTGGCCAAAATGCCTTGCACAGGGTTGAAACTCAAGTTGCTGATTGGGCCTTCATGCCCAGCTAGAACCTGCAAATGACAGTCTTTTAATATATCTTTTTTAAATTACAACTGCAAAGTACCTCCATTGGCTGATTGCCTTGACAACCACCTACAATTTGTGAGGGTCTGGAACCAACTCCCCAGTAATGTTGTTGAAGCTGACACCCTGGGATCCTTCAAGAAGCTGCTTGATGAGATTCTGGGATCAATAAACTACTAACAACCAAAACAAGCAAGATGGGCCGAATGGCCTCCTCTCGTTTGTAAACTTTCTTATGTTCTAACTCAAAGTGTCCACATAATTTTCCCTCAGACCACAAGTTCAGTACTGAACCATTATTGAAAGCTTGTCTAGTATTGGTCATGTATCATGTTCTACTGTAGTCAGAATAACTGCTCGTTATCTTTTCGTGGGCACTAAATTGAATTATTATACTTACTTCCAGCAGTCGACCAGTCTGCATGGACCAGATATAAACTTCGAATGAGCCCTGGGAGCCAGCGCTCACTATCTCACCACTCGCGTCAATAGCCAGACAGGAGAACTGGGTGGGCCTTGGGGAAGTGAATGTGCGGAAGTTCCGGTACCTGAAAAGGCAGAATATACATACCAGAGTTGTAATGACGAGTCAATGACTCGACTCGGAATCAAGTTACAATTTTTCGTGACTCGACTTGACTCGAGTCCCTGCAAGCAAAGACTCGACTCCCTGCTGAAAAGTCTCCATCTGACTCAAGTCATTGTCTTTATGATAAAATCAATAACAAACATTTAATTTTCAATACATGCAGCCCCTCTCTAACATACGCAGTCATCTTGTCATTTTGCACATAAACAGGTAAATGCCATGGTTAAGACCATTGCTAAGGAAATAGAAAACACCTTTCTAGCCTATAGCACCATTCTGCAATCATAACGTTGCAAGCAGCAGAAAGCCCCAGAATCAAAATGTGTAGGTGGGAAGCAAAGACAGATTTCTGATCATAGAAAATCCTGAGGAAAATAGTGATTTTTGAGTTGTCACAGACACGAAAAAACAAAACATGGAGAATATACTAAAAGTACATGCGTAGTGGAGTTTGCTTTTAATAACTATAGTCAACTGGGAGAGAAACAAGCAGGCTGCATCCTGCCAGCACTGTAAAGCAACAATATGAATAAACTGCATTCAAAACACAGCACCAGTAACTGCCACTAATTTATACCGGTAGATTTTTAGTTTTTTTCAACAGCTAAAATGAGAATCTGAATTAATCAAAAACTCAGGCACAATGCAACTGCGGTATTTTTCCAAAATGAGTGGTAGTCGATATTCGATATTTAAAAAAACAACAAGGCAGAAAAAGCACTGATTAGGAGTTATTTTTCAGGTTTTGTTAGCACACAAATAAAGGTAATGAATGCATTTAAATGTTTCTAATAAGTAAAATTTTGCCTAGTGAAAGCTTGACAAGTAAATAATTTGGGAAGTATTTGGTGCTCACTATTCTCTATTTAATGAATGTATGTATGGTTGTATGTATGGCTGTATGTATTGTATCTATTTATTTATGGACACCATATCTTTTAAGGGAGTTCGTGTTTTGTAGCTATTTTTAAATTTCCCTTTAAATCCAATTCTGAATAAAACATTGTTTACAGTACAGTGTTAAGCTAATGCAAACTAATAAAAACTACAAACATTTGGAAGTTTACCTAAACTAATATTAGGTAGTCCAAGGCCAGTGCTAATCAGGGTCTGTGAAACTCGAGGGTTATGTTAAAAGTCTTCGTTATAGACTTTAACTAAGGCTTAAAATGTTTTTCTTTTCTTTCTTTGTGGTCACGTCTTGTACTTTAACACATACACATACATGAAACTTTAACTTAAAGTTGTATGTATATTAAGTGTAAGATGTGACTGGAGAGAAAGTTTAAAAGATTCATTTGTTTTTGTACTTTTTTTCAGTACAGTATTATGTTTGTTCTGCCATTAGGACTCCAACAGACACCTTTTTACGATGTGTTGTGCTTTTGTGAAACAGTATCTGTTACTTAAAAATGACTAGTTGACATTTAATGCAAAAAGACACTCCATAGCTCAGCTTACAATAGAGATGTAGTACAGATTCCATGTTGTTGTAAATTATATAAAATTTTGCCTCAGTTCCTTTATTTTTCTATTTGTCTCCTATGTGTTAAAACCTTGAATTAATATTTCAAAATGAAACTAAATACCACCAAATTTCCTTTCATTTGGTTAATTTATCTGAAACAAAACTATAAGGGGGAGTGTCAGTGTTGAGAAGTGAGAAAATATTAGATATGTTTTTTGTTTTGTGGTATCAGTCATTACTAAACACCCTACCCAAATGAGCACAGAGAAAGGGGTCTTTATACAGTGGCAAAATGTGCTTATAAATAGATCAAGGAATCAAATTCACTAAAATGGAAAGATGAAAACAAAGCAGAAACCGTGGACTTTTAATGGTGAACATAAGTGGGGCAAGTATGACCACATTATTGTGCATCCTAATTTTGTATTTTTATGTATGGATTGCTAATCTCCTGTAAAACACATCTGATTAAATCAAGATATCTTGAACTGTCAGAACCCGTGCTTAATTTGTGCCGGGGTCCAGCTCAGGAACCTCTGGGCGTGCAGAGTCATATTCCTAGTACCTCTAGTTAAAAATCTTATAAAATGCTTTCTTTTTAAATTCTCAACACAGTCATATCAAGTCTGCAAGCTCTTGCGTGTGTGCTGCCACTTTGTATCCTACTTTAAATTACTTTACGATTTCAGCTTGAGTGCCTTTAAGTAAGATAACACCTGCTGCAACTCTATTGATGTTTTTTATGAACAAATAAGCTTACTTGATTTGAAAAACGTCATGAACGATACAAGCAACTTCTTACACTACTTGGTTTGATTAAATGAGTATTACACAACAAAATATGAAAGCTGAACATTAATTTCAACAAAGAACAACGACAACTTTTTAATGAAAAAAAGATATTGTAGCCTACTTCAATAGGAACATTAGCCTGCTATATTATATTAAACCAAAAGAATAAAAAAATATTTCTATCTGGTTCTCTCTTGCCTTTTTCAATGAATATAATTTAATTAATAGAGAATAAAAACATACTAAGATAACAACTACCTAGCCTAAGTTTAATTAATCGGTTTTGTAATCTACCAGCGGCTTCTGTTGCAAACACATTTCTGATAGTGCAGACCGTGGGTCAAACCAATGTTCGTGTTGGGGTGCGATTTTTTTTTTTTTAAATGAATGTTGTCCTTCTGGAGTCCTCTGAATGCCTTTTAATTTGTTCATTTTTTAAAACCATTTAAATGGAAAACCGTAACACACGTATACAGGCATTTTGTTTTTATTTATTATTTCTCCTGTGGTTGCTTTTAATTAATTGTTCTGCATGTACTACTACTTTGTATATGATGTAGAATATGTGATTGTAAACATCTAACACTAGTACGTACAATACTCTTTCAAATAAACGTCTTATGATTTTGAATGTGTGTTTCTTAAGAACGGTATTATTATCATTGCTGGCGCCCCGGCACCTCTTTCTTTACAAATTAAGCACTGGTCAGAACTAATGACTCGAAGTGACTCGACTCGAGCTTGGCATGTCAAAGACTTGCTTCCCAATTTTGGTGACGCGTTACAACTGATACATACATATACATACTTCGTTATAATTGGTGAAAAGGCATAAAAACAGCAAGGGGGTGCAGGTAAAGGACTTGCCTGTGAAGATCGAAAGCCCTGACTGTGCCATCTAGTGATGCGCTCACAATCACAAAACCTGTCGAGTTAAAGGTGACTGCAGTGACGCTGCTGGTGTGGTCTGTAAAAGTGACAAAACAGAAGCCACTGTTTGTGTTCCACACTTTGACCTGTGGGAAGGAAACAATAAAAAGCTAATATACGAGAAATAATGATGTAGTGAAAAATTACTGTAATGGCATTTGTTACTTACGCAGTATTTTTTCATTGTGTTGCCCTACACAGTAGTTGCAGAATACACATACCAATGGGTTCAAATGAAGAAATAATTTCATTTTATCATGGTAGACATCAGTTTTATATTTAGGAAGGTTATATATACTGGTTTCATCAAAGGGAGAACAAACCCAGAAATAATGCTTAGAAAGTTAGATCCATTTATTCCATCTCTTGTGCAAATTGACATCCTATATAAATCAGGCAGGATTTTTAGTAGAAGCAAGGCACTGGTGATACTTACTTTGCCATCGTCCCCTCCTGTGGCAATGTACTGCCCATCAGGTGAATATGCCAGAGCCACCATGTTGTTGAAATGGCCTTGCTGTTTAAGAACAAAAGACTCGCTCTGCCACTCCCAAACGAGCAGCTGACCTAGACCTGAAACACAGCACAGCAAAACAAGCTAATTAAATTGACTTCATACAGTACATAGTCCTACTGGAATTCAGCATCTCATTCACAGTTGTTAAAACTACAGATTATGATAAAGTTTTTGATACTGTACTGTTAACCTTTGTTGAATGCCACTGGAAACAAAGAACAAATAATCCACGACAGGGTATGCAGCAAGACATATTTAACGCACGCCTGGGTGTCTTACCGCACACCCTGAGGTGGGTTATTGTGGCTATAATTATTATTATTATTATTATTATTATTATTTATTTCTTAGCAGACACCCTTATCCAGGGCGACTTACAATTGTTACAAGATATCACATTATTTTTACATACAATTACTCATTTATACAGTTGGGTTTTTACTGGAGCAATGTAGGTAAAGTACCTTGCTCAAGGGTACAGCAGCAGTGTCCCCTATGAACCCACGACCCTCCGGTCAGAGCCCTAACCACTACTCCACACTGCTGCCCCCAAAAAATGGCTCTTATAATTTATTTATTTTTTAGATACTGCATTTGTTTTGGCTGACTTTTTGTACTTTAGCCTGGGGCTTTATCGCAATCAAGATTGAGATTTTCAAGAAAAGTAATCCAAGGAAATAAATTATCTATTTAATTTTTCTTAGTGTTTGACTATAGAAAATGATAAGGTGTAGGGCTGTGTTCAAAGGTTCAAAGGTTTGTTCGCTAGCCAGGAATTCGAAGGTTTGTCAGGCAGCATTCACGCACTGTCAGGTGTTTTTTTCATTTTTTCTCTGTTAAACCGTTTGACAATATTTGAATACTATAAATCACACATTAAATGTCACTGCAAAATGTGATCTCTTGATTTGTATAATGCCTATTACTTAAACAAAAGTTGTTTAAAATCCACTACCAGATCATTCCACGTAGCACCTCTTTATATGCAGCCTCCGTGCATTGGTGCAGGGTAAAACAAAGCACTGGGGGAGAACCTGTATCGCTAGTATTGCTTCAATAAAATATGTGAAAATATGTGAAAATGAAAGAAGTTTTTTACAAACCGCTAACCAAGATCATGCAACAGTCTCTTGACACAGGGGTTGTACCAACAGACTGGAAAATTGCAAACGTAATACCGATCCACAAAAAGGGAGACAAAACCGAACCAGGTAACTACAGACCAATAAGCCTGACTTCTATTATATGGAAACTTATGGAAACTATAATAAGATCTAAAATGGAAAATTACCAATTACCAATTACAATATCCTGGGAGACAGTCAGCATGGTTTTAGGAAAGGGAGATCGTGTTTAACTAACCTGCTTGACTTTTTTGAGGATGCAACATTGACAATGGATAACTGCAAACCATACGAAATGGTTTATTTAGATTTCCAGAAAGCTTTTGACAAAGTTCCACATAAAAGATTAATTCTCAAACTGAACGCAGTAGGGATTCAAGGAAATGCATGCACATGGATTAGGGAGTGGTTAACATGTATAAAACAGAAAGTACTGATTAGAGGAGACACCTCAAAATGGAGCATTAATGAATGGGTTAACTCTGTGTTTGCTTTCACTTTGAAACTTTTTACTATGTCTCCTACGCACACCAGCTGTATAATTGGCTCATCGAGGTGAGTGGCTCTCGTGGCGACATGTTCTGGCATAATTGAGATACCACTTTATTACATTGAAAGTCTTAAATCGAGTGTATGCAATCTATGGTAATAACTTTTACCCTTGTACATGGTACTACATAAACATGAATGTGATTTCTAGTAATCCGTGTATTGCAGTGTTTTGTGGCAGATTGCAAGCACCGGCCAAAAAGGGAAGCTACTCCTGATTTCCTATAGTAGCTCATGTTAATCTCCTAAAGAAGTGGTAGTTAATGAGAAACAACGACATGGCAATGTATGTCTGCTCAGAATCTTGGAAGACTGAAAATAAATGTAAGGACTGGTTAGTTCCATGAATATTTTTTGAAACAATGTGTGTTTTTCTGGGGGGTTTTTTGTATAAAATGCAAAAGAAAAAATGGAACACATGAAAAATAAATAGAAAACAAAATACAGCTTATGGCTTACCATGTTTGTATTCAAATTTACTATCAATTAATACTGCTTCTTATGTCTAATTTAGAAATTTCTTCACATTTTTTTTCTTCTGTCTCACTTGGTATTATGGTGTCTATATAAAATGTGACATTGTTTGTTTTTGTGCCTCAAATATAATTTCTGTGTTTCACTGGTGTCTGGTTCTGTCTTTCACCACTAGAAATTATTGCAAAAACCAAACAGTTTGCTTACTTTGAAATTTACTGTGTACTAAGACACGTGTACCACAGGGATCAGTATTAGGTCCTCTGCTATTCCTAATCTACATTAATGATTTAGATTCTGGTATAGTAAGCAAACTTGTTAAATTTGCAGACGACAAAAATAGGAGGAGTGGCAAACACTGTTGCAGCAGTAAAGGTCATTCAAAATGATCTAGACAGCATTCAGAACTGGGCAGACACATGGCAAATGACATTTAATAGAGAAAAGTGTAAAGTATCGCATGCAGGCAAAAAAATGTGCATTCTAAATATCATATGGGAGATACTGAAATTGAAGAAGGGAACTATGAAAAAGACCTAGGAGTTTATGTGGACTCAGAAATGGCTTCATCTAGACAATGTGGGGAAGCATAAAAAAGGCTAACAAGATGCTCGGATATATTGTGAGAAGTGTTGAATTTAAATCAAGGGAAGTAATGTTAAAACTTTACAATGCATTAGTAAGACCTCACCTAGAATATTGTGTTCAGTTCTGGTCACCTCGTTACAAAAAGGATATTGCTTCTCTAGAAAGAGTGCAAAGAAGAGCAACCAGAATTATCCCGGGTTTAAAAGGCATGTCGTATGCAAACAGGCTAAAAGAATTGAATCTATTCAGTCTTGAACAAAGAAGACTACGCGGCGATCTGATTCAAGCATTCAAAATCCTAAAAGGTATTGACAATGTTGACCCAGGGGACTTTTTTGACCTAAAAAAAAGAAACAAGAACCAGGGGTCACAAATGGAAATTAGATAAAGGGGCATTCAGAACAGAAAATAGGAGGACTTTTTTACACAGAGAATTGTGAGGGTCTGGAACCAACTCCCCAGTAATGTTGTTGAAGCTGACACCCTGGGATCCTTCAAGAAGCTGCTTGATGAGATTCTGGGATCAATAAGCTACTAACAACCAAACGAGCAAGATGGGCTGAATGTCCTCCTCTCGTTTGTAAACTTTCTTATGTTCTAAAACACACACACCTCCAAAGTCTCTCAAGGTGCAGGGTAGAAAGATTTTAAAGTTAAACGCACACATATATTATGCTCCAAAGTGTTTATATTTTTTTATTATACCCAAGATCAACGTTTCGATCTACAGATATCTTCATCAAACCTGGTCTGCAACTGCTTTGCAATTGTGCAATACGAGTCTCACTGACACTGCTATATTAAAACCTGCATACTGAGGGGGGCGGAGGCAGTTCCTGGTAAGTGACGTGTTTGTGAACTTCGCAGAGTCTTCTGGGAATTGAATTGTAGTTTGGTGCAGTGATGTCGTAGCGCTGTTATGTGCAGTCGCTGTAATGGTCAGCGCGGTGATGTCTGCGCGGTTTTGGACTTGCTGTGATGTCGTGATACAAGGTACACTCTCAATATAGTAAAGAAAACAGGTTTTGGTGCATATTTTTTAACTTTACATCATTTCTCAATAGATTTTGGAAGAATGATTACATATTATATATAGTATTGCATCTTTGTGACCCAGTATTTTGAAAACACAAAAAAATTGAGGCAACAACTATTTTTAAAACAAATATTTTGAGGACACAAAATAAAAAAACTAACCACAACACAACGAAATTCTCACAACAAATAGTTTCTCACAACGGAAATAAGGTCACTGATATGATAAGGCAGCCAGGAGCAAGACTAACAAGAGGAGGAAAAAAAAGACTGGTGGAATTCGGTGAGTCATATTTATTTTATATTACATCTTCATCTTCTTAAATGTGTTAAATGTTATGTGACATATTCTGGATTAGCAGATATCAGCACCCTTCTTGTTAGCAAGGTAAATATTTATTAGGGCTGTAGCTAGTGTATTATGGATTTGTTTTTGTATAGATGTAATTAAAATAAATACTACTCTTTTTCAACTGGTAGCAAAGTAGCTGAGATGGCAGACAGTTGTTACTTTGAGTGGAAGTTTGACTGTGCTGGCAGGTCAGACAAGCATACAGTTGCCGGACCACAGAGAATACAATTGCAGCAAGGATTAGGACGATAGAAAGCATACTGAACTCCAGAAGCAATTAGATGAAAATGACCAACTTGAAATACTATCATAAAAGTTGTGTTTCAAAAGTCATTTGAAAAGATACACAAAGCATTCATCAGATGGTGAATCCAGTGACCAAAATGTCAGGAGACTCCGTCGATTTGACATTTCTGCATTTAGTTTTCAAAAACTAAATGGAGAGGACTTCATATTGGAAAAGGACAGAAAGCATCCAGACCGGTGGAGGCCAGCATATCTCTTTCATCAGCTGGAACGCAAGACAGTGAAGAAGTTCATCAAAGAAGTACTTCTCGACGCATGCAATGAAAAATGATGATTGGGCATCTCAAGTCAGGGTAAGATTAGTAGGTGCAGTGAGTGACTTACATGCTGCGGATGCAAAATATCACATTGACTGCTGTAATAAGTTTATGTCGCCAAGGGCAGTTGCTGTAGTGCTACATGCAGGCAAGTGTTCAGAAACTGACAATGATCAGCCATATAAGGAAATTGTGAAAGTCCTCAGATTGGATGAAGCACATATCTGAAACTCGGTGGAATTGCATAGGCAATATCAGGACAATGGTGGGTCTAAACTGAGCCGTCCAAACTTAATCAAAACACTGACTGAACAATTCAATGAAGACCTCCTGCTACCTTTGCCTGGATATGCCAATATTATAGCCTTCCACACAAAAGCCTCTTCTGTCCTGCGGTTGGCACCAGATGAAGGAGATTATGACCTGCGTGCTGCTATCGCAAAAGTATGCAAGCAGATTAAAAGGTCAAATCAATCCCAAGAGAGAGAGAGCACTACAAGGCACGTCTGAGTAAAGAAGATGCTCGACAGGCAACCATCAAGACACTGATGGAACTTTTTGACTCACAATCACCAAAACTTGATGACACCCCCCCCCCCCCCAGCATTACTGATGGTTAACATGGTTACTGGCACCTTGTCTAACACACCTACAGATTGGGTTAGGCAAAGATGTGCTATTCTAAAGAGTGCTTCATGCACAACTTTCAGGTGGTTTGTACCCACGATGAAATACTAAGGTTTGAAAAATCAGCAGCCCATGCTGCTTCAGACAATTATGAATTATCAGGCATTACTGATGGTGACACATGATTTACTCAAGTTGTAGTTGACAACTTTAATGCTGAAATTTCATCTCAGAATGGAAAGCAATCGACACATTCACTAGCTGTGCTTGTGGCGCAAACAAAATAATATAACACTGAATCTGTAGAATCCAATGTTAGCTCAGCAATCAAACAAATAAAAAACGAGACATGTCACAACCCAGAGTATGATATCATGGACCTGAGAAGCCCCCAATACCTAAAAATGCAGCTTTGAATTCACCGTCACCTTTGAGAGTATTGTGTAACTGTGTTGGGTCTGCCAAGAAAGTAAAGAGAATAATATTCTCTTTGTCAAGGAGATACTTTCAAATGATAAGCTCCCTGAATTCATGACTACAATACTTGAAAGTAGTGCAGTCTTAAAACCAAGACCTCTGCGACATATCAGCCACTTATTGACATGACCCCTTCCGATCCTGATACAATGAAGCCCAGCGCCTGACTAAAATGGCTGGTCAGGAGGTGAATGTATTCACATGTGACCAAAAGCTTTACAGAGTTGTTCTACATGTAATGTGGGTGTACCCAGAAAGATTCTCTGATGGTGTGCTAAAACTTGGAGGCATGCACCTTCTGATGAGCTTTGTTGGGTCTGTCGGTACACTAATGGCAGAGAGTGGCTTAGCGGAGGTTGAAGCTGACACCCTGGGACCCTTCAAGAAGCTGCTTGATGAGATTCTGGGATCAATAAGCTACTAACAACCAAACGAGCAAGATGGGCTGAATGGCCTCCTCTCGTTTGTAAACTTTCTTATGTTCTTATGTTCTTATGGGGAGGTGTTTGCTGGTGTGCCAAAGATGCTCAGTGGAAATAAATTCCCTAAAAATGTCATGTTATGGTTGCAGAAGAGGTTATGAGGGGTATATTTGATTCAAGTGCACTTACCAGTGGCGATGAACAATGCTCAGTCTCGTAGAACTAGTCGTTAGAAGAAATGAAATCCAGAATAGCAACTGATGAGAAGGTATTCGCCATGAACTACAACTTTTTAATCGGTCCAATGAAACCAGACACCCATCTGGAAAACATTGCGAACACTGTTTCCGGTAAGGTCACCCCTTCAACAGTCAATGTTCATGAGGCAATATCCATTGGCTCCAAACAGATAAGAGTTTTAAGATGACTGGCCAGTAAATTGCAGTGACGCAAAGTTACTATCGGTTACTGCAACGCGCTCACGCATACAGCTCCAGCAGATGATGAGGATGATGAAAACCCAGACATAGGCTCATTAGCCAGAATCATGTGTAAAATCAGAATCGTACTTAAGGGCATAAAACACTAAATGCCACTTAGAGCACTGTATTAATATGTTTGTTTTAATACTCAAGATAGTTTTAGTGGCCAAGTGCATTTGACTGGCCTTATTGGTTATCTGTTCAAAAGGCATGCGTTCTGTAATAGCTCTAAACAATGAAACTATGTTGTAGCTATTTATTGTATCAATTAATGTGAATTGTAGGGGTTGCAAAACACCACTTGGACCAGTAGGAAGGTTGAGGTACCATTTTTGAGGTCATAATACAAGTTGTTATAATACAATATTGTATTGTAGACTAGATACAAAAGTGTTATCAAATCAGAATCATGTGGATAGCTATATGTATGAGGGGGTAAACGTAAAAAAAAAGCCCTAATGGGATACATCTCAAATTGCCCATGGATGACAAAATGTCTAAAATACATGCCCTGGCCAAGTATAAATCAGCAGAAAAAAAACCTTAATACCATAATCTGGGGTTTGGAGGTCCACTGCCAGACTAAAACTAATGTCTTATTCAGCTATTCACACTCAAAACATCATACTTACAGTAGCAATATAGGACTTAATACCCTTGAAATATTCACAATTTTCACTAACAATTTGGACACTTAAAAAGGCACATGTAAAGTTATTGCGTTTAAAAAATATGTATTAACCCCCCACAAATTAACAAAACAAATATGATACCCAGACTCCTACAGTATTGCTCAGCTGTGTATAATCTGATCCTTGTGCACCTGAATATCTAAACACTATAGCAAAATAAAGTATCTACTATTATAAAATCAACCTTTTGTAGTACTAGCTACCTGACAGGTTGCTTTGCAAAGCCACGTAAAGCTTTAAAAATAAATAAAAATAAATTGTATATATATATATATATATATATATATATATATATATATATATATATATATATATATAATCTCTCTTAGTAGACTGTCACTTCCATTGGAAGATGTAGTTCCCACTGTCTCTATGTAGAGTGTGGGATGATGATCACAGAGGTGGACAAACATGCTGGATGTATTTCCATTTTTTGCAGCAATTTTTTTCTTGCAGGTTCGGCACACTGGAAAGCAATCCTCGATTACCAAGCCGTCTGCATTCTTTAAGCCAAAAAACGTCCAGACTAATGACTTCGTTTTTTTTGCTGGTGTAAATAACTAAATCATCATCTAAATCCGATTCTTTTGCACTGCTTGCCAAAGCTACTTGCTACCCTTTTTTTAATTATTTTTTTTAGCTATGTTGATTTTATTTATTTTGCAGCAGTTCTTTGACGTTGTTTTTTCAGGTATGCATTTCCATGTGCATCACGCTTCATATTTACAGTACGCAGGCGCGCATGCTTCCACAATGCTCAAATCACGGCCAACAAATATGCATTGATGAGTTTAGTACTAGTGAGAAAACTATTTGTGAGAAAAAGTAAAATATTAGCGGTTAAGTCCAAAAATGTATATTTGATTCAGATTTCAAACATTGTCATTTAGCTTAAAACTTTCTTTTTTTTGTTCTTACAGCTGACCCTGTATTTTTTTTATTATTTTATCTTAATCGTCCAAGCAGTGGTGGCTTTGGGTATTTTAGTGAATTACATTACAGTTTTTTCATTTTCATTTAAAGTAGGAGGCTAGAAATCCTAAGTAGAAGGCAAGGGGGGTATGGGGTTCCTACCCCAGCGCGAGTGCACGTGGCAACGCCCCCCACCGAAAATGAATTTCAGGGTTTTGCAGGTGTCTAAAAATGCATATCCTGGGCCTAGATATGTGCTTTAATAGGGACACAAAATTCAAGAGAGGTGTAACTTTGTTAATTTTTTTTATGATTTTAAAGAGCAAGTAAAAGTTACTGTGTATGAAAAGTAATTACAAAGTAATAGTTATATTAGAATTTTAAAACCACAAACGTGTCTTAGTACACAGTAAATTTCAAAGTAAGCAAACTGTTTGGTTTTTGCAATAATTTCTAGTGGTGAAAGACAGAACCAGACACCAGTGAAACACAGAAATTATATTTGAGGCACAAAAACAAACAATGTCACATTTTATATAGACACCATAATACCAAGTGAGACAGAAGAAAAAAAATGTGAAGAAATTTCTAAATTAGACATAAGAAGCAGTATTAATTGATAGTAAATTTGAATACAAACATGGTAAGCCATAAGCTGTATTTTGTTTTCTATTTATTTTTCATGTGTTCCATTTTTTCTTTTGCATTTTATACAAAAAAAACCCCAGAAAAACACACATTGTTTCAAAAAATATTCATGGAACTAACCAGTCCTTACATTTATTTTCAGTCTTCCAAGATTCTGAGCAGACATACATTGCCATGTCGTTGTTTCTCATTAACTACCACTTCTTTAGGAGATTAACATGAGCTACTATAGGAAATCAGGAGTAGCCCCCCTTTTTGGCCGGTGCTTGCAATCTGCCACAAAACACTGCAATACACGGATTACTAGAAATCACATTCATGTTTATGTAGTACCATGTACAAGGGTAAAAGTTATTACCATAGATTGCATACACTCGATTTAAGACTTTCAATGTAATAAAGTGGTATCTCAATTATGCCAGAACATGTCGCCACGAGAGCCACTCACCTCGATGAGCCAATTATACAGCTGGTGTGCGTAGGAGACATAGTAAAAAGTTTCAAAGTGAAAGCAAACACAGAGTTAACCCATTCATTAATGCTCCATTTTGAGGTGTCTCCTCTAATCAGTACTTTCTGTTTTCTACATGTTAACCACTCCCTAATCCATGTGCATGCATTTTCTTGAATCCCTACTGCGATCAGTTTGAGAATTAATCTTTTATGCGGGATTTTGTCAAAAGCTTTCTGGAAATCTAAATAAACCATGTTGTATGCTTTGCAATTATTCATTTTCAATGTTGCATCCTCAAAAAAGTCAAGTAGGTTAGTTATACACGATTCCCCTTTCCTAATCACTCATAACAACGACAGGTCCTTAGAACATGTTAGCAGCAACCACACATAGGGACGTATAGATAAATACATCAACTGTAACAGTGAACAAACATCTAAGGCAGGGGTTCTCAAACTTTCTCAGCTCAAGGCCCCCCAAAAAATTCGGAATCCTGGCTGAGGCCCCCCCACCCAATGAATCTGTATTATTATTTAGTCATTAGTAGACATCTTTATCATTTTTATTATTAAGTAATTTAGCTGCAGACACCTTTAGCCATTGTGACTTACATTTTTTTAAAACTTACATATAATGTACTACATATACATTACACGGGTAATATCATCACTACAGAAAATACACTTAGTCACACATTATGTCTCACTGCATGAGAAAAAGACATATGGTAGCGTAAAGGCAGACCAGTAGTAGTGCCAACGTTTTTTCTTGTAGCTACTGAGCAGATCACCGTATTCTTATTGCAAACAACAAACTAAATGATAAATCAAAAAGGTACGAGGATAAAAATAAATTTAAGTAAATTTAAAGTACTCTGGGTTCTGCATGCCTAATGGGATGGGTGTGCTTGGTAATTCAGGTCATTAAATCGCGGTTTCATTCCAGTCAATGATATTCTCTTGTCACTCTCCACATGCAGACGTGCTCTCTGCTTTGTCTTCAGTGCTGTCAGTGTGGAAAACCCAGTCTTACACATATATGTTGTAGCAAAGGGTAAAAACAGGTCTTACAGCTTTTTCGCTAACAGGGTACTCATCCATAATGTGTATCCAGAACTGTGGTAACGGAACAGCAGAGAATTTAATCTTTAAAGTCCCATTTTTTGACTGTTCAATCAACTCCTCTTGGGATTTCAGGTCCAGGTTTGTATTGATTTCAGAATCAAAAGGGATCCAATTCAAATGTTTGTTTGAGCTCTGGAAAGTATTCACTGGAGTAATGTTGCAGATGAATCAAATGAGGCACAATGAGTGGCAGAATGCTGCTATTGCTCATGCTGGAAGATTTAAGTTCTTCATGTAAAGTGGAAACATTTCTGTCACTCCTTCATTAAGTTTATTTTCCCAGAGGGCAATTTTTTTAGTGAATGCTCTACCTTTGTCTTGCATATTTAATACGGTTACATCACGGTCTTGGATGCTTTGATTCAGAGCATTTAACTGTCCAAATATAGCCAACAAGTGCACTAGTTTCAGAATCCATGTAGGATTTTCAAAACAACTTGCGAGTTGGCTATTCTCTGTTGATAAGAACTGCTTCAGCTCATGTCGAAGTTGCATGACTATCCCCCTTGACAGCCAGCGTACTTCAGAGTGGAGCAGTAAGTGCTCGTGGCTTGCACCCATTTCACTACAAAGCGCAGCAAACATTCTGTGTTTCAGGGGCCTAGCTTTTATCATAATGACAATTTTTGTCACTTCTTGCAGCAGCTGGTTAAACTCATCATCCATACGTTTGGCAACAAGTGCTTCACGGTGAAGCATGCAATGACCTGCAACGGCATTTGGAGATTTTGTCTTTATAAAAGCTACAACACCATTACGTTTATCGGTCATAGCAGCCACACCGTCAGTGCACACTCCCACACATCAAGACCAGTCTATTGAATTCTCTTGAATATATCCATCTAGCACTCTGGATATTTCCTCACCAGTTGTTCTCCCTGGTAATTCTTTACAGAAAAGGAATTCTTCGACAAATTCACCCCCTTCTCTAATAAACCTAACATATACGAGTAGCTGTGCAGCATTTGCAACGTCTGTACTTTCATCTAACTGCAAGGCAAAGTATGGGCTAGCACGCAACCTATCCAAAAGTTGAGCAGAAACATCTTCTGGCACACAGTGTTTGACAACGGCACCACTTCAATTTTTTAGACTGCTTCCTCACCCAGTATTTCACGAACAATATCTACAGTCGCTGGCAAAATTAACTCTGCCCCAACTGTATGGGTTTTTTTGTGCAAGCAATGTGGTAGGAGGCTAGAAAAGACGCCTTTAAGGCTCTCTCTGGAACAGTAAAGTGCCGCTTAAAAGTACTCACATGTTTTAAAATTTGGGATTCCTTTCTTTTAAAAAAAATCTATATATTTCCCAGCTTCATTTGGTGTTTTTGTTGTAAATGCCGTTTCAACTTTGATGGCTTGAGGCATTCATTAGATAGAATTTCGAAGCACATCACACATTGTGGGTAATCAAGGCCGTCTTTCTTCATAATGCAAGAAAACGCAAACTGAATGGACTCAGCATCATATTTTCGAGATTTAGATTTTGATGCCTTCACTGAGGATGGCTGCTCGTTTGTACAGGTGGTACTTGTGGCACTGGTACTCGTGGAAGCATCACTGCATTTGTTTTCTTCCTCAGGCTCCTTTCGTTGACGTTTCAGAAACAGCTCCATTTTGACTTATACTCTGTCGAGTTCTCACTGTACATGTGTTGTACTGTACTAGTACAACATTCAATTCTGGCGCCAGTAGACATGTTTATTTCACAGGAGAGAAGGTTCATGTCATGTGGGAAGTTGTGAGGATTGCTTGATTAGGACAGGGTTTGATAACTGAGCACCAGTTGGCTCTGCTAAATTTTCAAAATCTTTTAACACCAATTTTCAAAAAGATTTGCACTCCTGGAGTATCGCCCAAGGGCAGCATATACAGGGAAACCTAAATTGGTCCAAGAACGGAACACTACAGGACACCACATGCAAGTTCATATTTAAAAAAAAAAAAAAAAAAAGGAGGAGGATTATTCCTCAATTTTAACAAACTGAAACCTATTTTAGTATATGTAGTGCTTAAAGCTTGTTTCCAAAGAACAGCACTGCAAACCAACATAGCTTGGTTAGCTCAAGGTGACAGGCAGTTTTAACTGTGGGTTTGCACTGCATATTGCCCATTTGAAAAACAAGCAACAAAACTTGTAAAGTAATTAAATTTATTGACGTGAATTTCAAGAAAGCCAAACAAATGGAAAATATGCTGAACTATTATTATTATTATTATTATTATTATTATTATTATTATTATTATTATTATTATTATTTATTTCTTAGCAGACGCCCTTATCCAGGAGCAAATACATTAAGTGTTACAATACAAGTTCATCCCCCAACTACAAAATAGAGGTGTACACGCTCAACATCCCATCATAGTACTGCGTGCGGCTGACTGAAACTGCAATTTGACTGGTGAAACACAGCTATGTAGCTATGTACATTGCAAAAGGGGTGTTCGCTGGTTACCAGCATCTGTATGATCTTTAGCTACTACCACTGCATAGATGCCAGCACACACATATACAGGAAGCATCAGCTTTCTTACAGAATATTTAATATTTATGAAGCACTTGTCCTACGGACCACCGAGTATATTGGAAGCATTTGTCTTGAGTCTTAAGCCTTAAAATTGAGCCCTGCTATGCAATTTATGTTATTTTAATTCCATTGAACCAAAGTTGTGGAAAGTTAACTGTACTCTGTATGTTTAGTGCTGCTCTCTATCATGTACTGTTTTTTCAGTACAGTGAACATCTTTGTAACTTACTGTAGTATTCATTTTTTTTATCAACACACATGTAAACTGAAATAATCAATGTTAAAATGTAGCCACAGTGTAAAGCCTTCAGTAGTACATAGGTGTAGCAGAGCCCTGCTCTGCCCTTGTAAATATTGGCAAGGATGAGGTTAAATTCTCCTCCCTGCCCAGGTTTATTGTTTCAGGTGGGAATAATAAAATAACCAATTAGCACCCAGCCACCTGACATAAAAGGAGGCGTCAGCGCCTCAGTAGGGAGAGGTAGCTGAGGAAGCAAGGGTGATTTTTCTTTGTGTGCTGGTTTTTTGTTAATTTTGCAATCCAGTGAAGGCAAAGCTCAGCCTGGAAACCTTATTTTTGTAAGTTTTGCTTTATGTTTATTGTTTGTGTTTTAAAAACCTTTTGTTTGGCCATCATGCCTGTTTAATTTGTGTTTCTGGGGCTGTGCGTTCATGTACCTTTCTGTCCATATGTATTAAATATTCTCACAAAGCATAAAACACGGGAGTGCAGAAATAAAGGAGCTATATTACATTATACCTAAAAGCCCCGGGAGCAGTCACATTGACGACCACACAGAAAACAATTGTATTTTCATTATACAGAACGGTATTCTTTTTTATTATTTTTATTTTCCAGTCCGCAATGTGTTTAGCTGTAATGAGATTAGTCTCTACTCTGCCTGAGTTAATGACTGACACTCTATTGTTTTTCAATCAGCCTTTTGAAAGGCTGGTGCCTGCTTGCCAGCTGCGCTGCTTTGGTCAGTCAATTAGCATCGAGAATAGTGAAAATAAATACCAGAGACTGTGGAGTTTTACAACGCAACAAAATATGAAATTGATGTTTGGATCAGATGGCACGGAAATATTCTGTGAAAGCTGGCTCCCAATGGTGGCCTGTTCAGGTGTTTTAAAATGTATTAGACCTAGCAACCATCAACTCCTGGGTACTTTACAAAGAATGCACAGAGAAGAATTTACCAAATAGAGAATATATTTTACAGTTACCACAGGAACTTCGCAAGAAGCATTTGGAACAAAGGGAGGCTGCGAAGCGTGTACCCACAGCTGAAGCTGGAAACCGCTGTGAGCCGCAAGAGACGCCAATGCCAGGTTGGCAAGTGCAATAAAAATAAAACTTCGAACAGCTGTGCCCTGTGCAGAAATCGGCATGGAGAAGCGCATTATCTGTGTTGATTGTGAACAGCCTTAGACTCAAGGTAAAGGAATACCATTTTGTCGAAAAAAAAGAACAACGTTTTTTTTGTTTATAACTTTTGTGCTGTGCGCTTCTGTAAAATGTTCTCTTCTAAGTTTATTTATCTACGTTGTTCAGTTGCTTTTGTGCATCTGATAATAAACAGATTGTTGTTGAAAAGTTGTATTGCTATCATTTCAGTTTTATGAATATGTATGTTATAAACCAATGTCTGTTCCGACGTTTATTTACATACATTTTCTTGTTTTGATTTGTAAAATGTGTGTGTGTGTGTGTGTATATATATATATATATATATATATATATATATATATATATATATATATATATAGCTCTGGAAAAAATTGAGACCACTGCAAAATTATCAGTTTCTCTGGTTTTACTATTTATAGGTATGTGTTTGGGTAAAATGAACATTTTTGTTTTATTCTATAAACTACTGACAACATTTCTCCCAAATTCCAAATAAAAATATTGTCATTTAGAGCATTTATTTGCAGAAAATGACAACTGGTCAAAAAAACAAAAAAGATGCAGTGTTGTCAGACCTCGAATAATGCAAAGAAAATAAGTTCATATTCATTTTTAAACAACACAATACTAATGTTTTAACTTAGGAAGAGTTCAGAAATCAATATTTGGTGGAATAACCCTGATTTTCAAGCACAGCTTTCATGCGTCTTGGCATGCTCTCAATGGGGTTCAGGTCTGGAGATTGGGCTGGCCATGACAGGGTCTTGATCTGGTGGTCCTCCATCCACACCTTGATTGACCTGGCTGTGTGGCATGGAGCATTGTCCTGCTGGAATAACCAATCCTCAGAGTTGGGGAACATTGTCAGAGCAGAAGGAAGCAAGTTTTCTTCCAGGACAACCTTGTACTTTGCTTGATTCATGCCAAAGCTGCCCGATTCCAGCCTTGCTGAAGCACCCCCAGATCATCACCGATCCTCCACCACATTTCACAGTGGGTGCGAGACACTGTGGCTTGTAGACCTCTCCAGGTCTCCGTCTAACCATTAGATGACCAGGTGTTGGGCAAAGCTGAAAATTGGACTCATCTGGGGGTGCTTCAGCAAGGCTGGAATCGGGCAGATTTGTCTTTGTGAAGGACGCATGAATCAAGCCAAGTACAAGGTTGTCCTGGAAGAAAACTTGCTTCCTTCTGCTCTGACAATGTTCCCCAACTCTGAGGATTGGTTATTCCAGCAGGACAATGCTCCATGCCACACAGCCAGGTCAATCAAGGTGTGGATGGAGGACCACCAGATCAAGACCCTGTCATGGCCAGCCCAATCTCCAGACCTGAACCCCATTGAAAACCTCTGGAATGTGATCAAGAGGAAGATGGATGGTTACAAGCCCTCAAACAAAGCCGAGCTGCTTGAATTTTTGCGCCAGGAGTGGCATAAAGTCACCCAACATCAATGTGAAAGACTAGTGGAGAGCATGCCAAGACGCATGAAAGCTGTGCTTGAAAATCAGGGTTATTCCACCAAATATTGATTTCTGAACTCTTCCTAAGTTAAAACATTAGTATTGTGGTGTTTAAAAATGAATATGAACTTATGTTCTTTGCATTATTCGAGGTCTGACAACACTGCATCTTTTTTGTTATTTTGACCAGTTGTCATTTTCTGCAAATGAATGCTCTAAATGACAATATTTTTATTTGGAATTTGGGAGAAATGTTGTCAGTAGTTTATAGAATAAAACAGAAATGTTCATTTTACCCAAACACATACCTATAAATAGTAAAACCAGAGAAACTGATAATTTTGCAGTGGTCTCTTAATTTTTTCCAGAGCTGTATATACACACACACACACACACACACACATACATATATACACACACAGTGGCTCTCAAAAGTATTCACCCCCTTGGACTTTTCCACATTTTATTTTGTTACAACATGGAATCAAAATGGATTGAATTAGGAGTTTTTGCCACTGATCAACACAAAAAAAGTCCATAATGTCAAAGTGAAAAATAAAATCTACAAATTGTTCTAAATTAATTACAAATTAAAACAGAAAATAATTGATTGCATAAGTATTCCCCCCTTTGCTATGACACACCTAAATAAGCTCTGGTGCAACCAATTGTCTTTAGAAGTCACATAATTAGTTGAATGGAGTCCACCTGTGTGCAATTAAGGTGTTTCACATGATTTCAGGTTAAATACACCTGTCTCTGGGAGGTCCCACAGTTGGTTAGTACATTTCCTAACAAAAACTACATCATGAAGACAAAGGAATATTCAAAGCAAATCCGGAATAAGGTTCTTCAAAAGCACCTATCAGGGGTAGGATATAAGAACATTTCCAAGGCATTGAATATCCCCCGGAGCACAGTAAAGTCCATTATTAAGAAATGGAGAGAATATGGCACAACCTCAATAACCGAGTATCAGGGCGAGAACGGCACTAGTCAGGGAGGCCACCAAGAGGCCTATGGCAACTGTAAAGGAGTTAGTCTTCTACGGCTGAGCTGGGAGACGCTGTGCATACGGCAACAATAGCCCGGTGCTTCACAAAACTGGCCTTTATGGGACAGTGGCAAAAAGAAAGCCATTGTTGAAAAAAACTCACATCAAATCTCGGCTAGAGTTTGCCAGAAGGCATGTGGGAGACTATGAGACCAAGTGGAAGAAGATTCTATGGTCTGATGAGACCAAAATAGAGCTTTTTGGCCTCAACTCTAAGCGCTATGTTTGGCGCAAGCCTAACACCGCACATCATCCTGAGAACACCATCCCTACCGTGAAGCATGGTGGTGGCAGCATCATGCTATGGGGATGCTTCTCTGCGTCAGGGCCTGGAAAGCCCGTGAAGATAGAGGGCAAAATGGATGCAGCAAAGTACAGAGAAATCCTGGAGGAAAATCTGCTGAAGTCTGCAAGAGACCTGGGACTTGGGAGAAGATTCATCTTCCAGTAGGACAATGACCCCAAACATACAGCCAAAGCCACACTGGAGTGGCTTAAAAACAAAAAGGTCAATGTCCTGGAGTGGCCCAGTCAAAGCCCGGACTGCAATCCAATTGAGTATGTGGAAATTTTTGAAAATTGCTGTTCACCAAAGGTCCCCATCCAACTTGATGGAGCTTGAGCAATTTTGCAAAGAAGAATGGGCAAAAATTGCAGTGTCCAGATGTGTAAAGCTGGTAGAGACTTATCCAAATAGACTCATGGCTGTAATTGCTGCCAAGGGTGTCTCTACCAAATATTGACTCAAGGGGGTGAATACTTATTCAATCAATTATTTTCTGTTTTGTATTTGTAATTAATTTAGAACAATTTGTAGATTTTATTTTTCACTTTGACATTATGGACTTTTTTTGTGTTGATCAGTGGCAAAAATTCCTAATTAAATCCATATTCATTCCATGTTTATGCTTCAGTTTTTCAGATGTTTATGTAACGTACTCAATTTTTTTTTTTACATCAGACTGTTTCTCTGTTCGTTATACTATTTACAGTGTTTTGAATACAGCTGTCAAAGACTGCTGCGGGGGCTTCTAGGTATGAGTATATCTCCGGTCCTTCTAGTGTTAACTTATAAAGCTTTAAATGGCCTTGTGCCTCTATTTTTAAAAGATTTGCAGATCCAATGTGTCACTAGTCACTCTCTTAGATCACAGGATGAAGGTTTAGTATTCTATGGATAAAGAGAAAGAAGGCAGGTGGCACGGCATTCAGCTTTAGAGCCCCAAAGTTGTGGAATGATCTGCCACCATTTGTAACGGAGGCACCATCTCTTGCTGCCTTTAAAGTAAGATTAAAAACACATTTTATAATTGAGCACAAATATTTTAAAGGGAAATGGATCATCCTATTTCATGGTACTTTATTTTTATACTACTTATTTTATTACGGTTTTAATGTAAGAATTCAAATTATTTTATGTATATATTTTAAAAGGGTATTTGATCATCTTTTACTATTTTTCTAAATTGTTTTGTGTATTAATTTCTGTAAACGCGTTGAGGCGATTTATTGTGAAAGGCGCTATGTAAGAAAGAAATGTATTGCCTGAATTGTCACAATGAATGTAATTTTTAATGTTCTAATAGTTGCTTGTTTATGCAGTTTCTCTTGTTCTCTTATTTAATATATTAAACATACATTGCAACACAGACTGTGAATTTTTCATGTATCAACAAACATTATACTAGAGAAGTGAAATGTGTGGGGTTGGTGGATTTTTCCATCCATTAGCCCTGGATGCTAGTGGATGGAAAAGTTAACTTCAAGCCCTGTACAAACAGGATTTGATTTTATAGTTCAGCGGTTCTCAAACTGTGGGTCCCTGCGCAATTTAAAAAAATATTTTAGTTTAAGAAACATTACGTTAATTCATTATTATTGGCACTTTTTATTCAGTCTTTACTCCCATGGAGTCCATCGCCCTACCTGCCTTTTCTTGAATGTTCTGAACTGGTTGCCTAGCAACCAACTTGTCATGTCAGCCAATCAACGGAATACACTTCTGTAGTGTTTAGTCCAGCCTCTGCGATTTTTGTTGTGACGCGAGTCCAAAAAGTTGCTTTATAAATATCAAAAAATTGACATTTTTTCTGAAGAAAAGTTTTGGAAACAGGAGTAATGAAGGGGAAGAGTGGCACTGCAGCAAACGTGGTGCCACAACAAGGACCAGATCAGCAGTAAAAAAAAAAACCACACCCAAAAAGCTTGTAGATGCTAAATGGCTTGCTTTGCTATCTTATCTGGCAGATATTTTTGATCGCTTAAATATTCTTAATAAGTCACTCCAAGGATGAGACACATCTGTCCTTTCTCTCACCGACTAAATCTAAAGCTGGATCAAGAAGCTGTCCTTGTGGTACAATCGCGTAAACCATGGCACCTGGAAGCATTTCTTTTTACTAGATAACTTTTTGGATGAGTGCCTTGTCAAAGAGTGACTTGCAACCCATTATCGTCAGCCACCTGGATAGCCTTCAGGTTCAGTTTCGAGGGTACTTCCCTGAAAAGGAACAACCTCTTGCTTACTTTTGGATTTGTGTGTGACAAGAATATCCAGACCTATCATCTGTAGCTCTGAAAGCACTCGTGCCTTTTCTGTGTTCACCCATGCATGCTCACCCCTCCCATTAAGTTAATAATGCATTTTTTTAAATGTTAAAATTATTTGTACTTTTGGCTGTAAAAATTCTTGCGATTTGTATTGTGAATTAAAAATAACTAATGGCTATATATTAGATTTGTTGATATTGTCTTGCAATGTATGTTTTACTTATCAATAACTATTCTGCAATAACACAGGGCAGTGGGGTTGTGTATTCACTTTTAATGCTAGGAGGGGGTCGCAGTGCAGCAAAGTTTGAAAATGTCAACATACCTGCACAACCAAAAGCAATCCAGTCACCCATACTGTTGATGGAGATTGATGCGATCCTCTGGTCTGAAATACTGACAATAAAATACTTCCTGTAAATACCTTTTTAAATGCACAATGCCCTTTTGGCAGAGCCTTCTTTTAGTTTGAAAGATACAAAAAAAAAAATAATAATAATTGGATGGAATTTTCCATAGCTTAGGGTTACACTATGAGCATTCTTTTTGTCATGGGCAGTGTTAGTCCAGGTCTTTGTTCAAACAATATCCTAAAGTATTTAAATGATATATTTTAAACCTAAAATGACCCAGCATGATCCTTAAGAACTTAATCATAATATTGTTGCATTAGATTCTAAAAAATACATACATACACATACATGCATACATACAGCTCTGGAAAAAATTGAGATCACTGCAAAATTATCAGTTTCTCTGGTTTTACTATTTATAGGTATGTGTTTGGGTAAAATGAACATTTTTGTTTTATTCTATAAACTACTGACAACATTTCTCCCAAATTCCAAATAAAAATATTGTCATTTAGAGCATTTATTTGCAGAAAATGACAACTGGTCAAAAAAACAAAAAAGACGCAGTGTTGTCAGACCTCGAATAATGCAAAGAAAATAAGTTCATATTCATTTTTAAACAACACAATACTAATGTTTTAACTTAGGAAGAGTTCAGAAATCAATATTTGGTGGAATAACCCTGATTTTCAAGCACAGCTTTCGTGCGTCTTGGCATGCTCTCCACTAGTCTTTCACATTGATGTTGGGTGACTTTATGCCACTTCTGGCGCAAAAATTCAAGCGCTCGGCTTTGTTTGAGGGCTTGTAACCATCCATCTTCCTCTTGATCACATTCCAGAGGTTTTCAATGGGGTTCAGGTCTGGAGATTGGGCTGGCCATGACAGGGTCTTGATCTGGTGGTCCTCCATCCACACCTTGATTGACCTGGCTGTGTGGCATGGAGCATTGTCCTGCTGGAAAAACCAATCCTCAGAGTTGGGGAACATTGTCAGAGCAGAAGGAAGCAAGTTTTCTTCCAGGACAACCTTGTACTTTGCTTGATTCATGCGTCCTTCACAAAGACAAATCTGCCCGATTCCAGCCTTGCTGAAGCACCCCCAGATGAGTCCAATTTTCAGCTTTGACCCAACACCTGGTCATCTAATGGTTAGACGGAGACCTGGAGAGGTCTACAAGCCACAGTGTCTCGCACCCACTGTGAAATGTGGTGGAGGATCGGTGATGATCTGGGGGTGCTTCAGTAAGGCTGGAATCGGGCAGCTTTGGCATGAATCAAGCAAAGTACAAGGTTGTCCTGGAAGAAAACTTGCTTCCTTCTGCTCTGACAGTGTTCCCCAACTCTGAGGATTGGTTTTTCCAGCAGGACAATGCTCCATGCCACACAGCCAGGTCAATCAAGGTGTGGATGGAGGACCACCAGATCAAGACCCTGTCATGGCCAGCCCAATCGCCAGACCTGAACCCCATTGAAAACCTCTGGAATGTGATCAAGAGGAAGATGGATGGTTACAAGCCCTCAAACAAAGCCGAGCTGCTTGAATTTTTGCGCCAGGAGTGGCATAAAGTCACCCAACATCAATGTGAAAGACTAGTGGAGAGCATGCCAAGACGCATGAAAGCTGTGCTTGAAAATCAGGGTTATTCCACCAAATATTGATTTCTGAACTCTTCCTAAGTTTAAACAACACAGTACTAATGTTTTAAAATGAATATGAACTTATTGTCTTTGCATTATTCGAGGTCTGACAACACTGCATCTTTTTTGTTATTTTGACCAGTTGTCATTTTCTGCAAATGAATGCTCTAAATGACAATATTTTTATTTGGAATTTGGGAGAAATGTTGTCAGTAGTTTATAGAATAAAACAGAAATGTTCATTTTACCCAAACACATACCTATAAATAGTAAAACCAGAGAAACTGATAATTTTGCAGTGGTCTCTTAATTTTTTCCAGAGCTATATATATATATATATATATATATATATATATATATATATATATATATATATATATATAATGTTCTGACCATTACAAAACTTTGCTTAATGCTTCAAACTGTAAGAAACCCAGAAGTTAACAAGATATATTCTACAAAAAAAAAAAAGAAAACTGTATTGCTCGTATGTATGTATGCATGCATGCATACATACATGCACAGGTAGTGGACAAAAAAATGGAAACACCTGGGTAAATGAGGGACACCAAGTATATTGAAAGCAAGGGCTTCCACACAGGTGTGACTCATGCTTTAATTAAGCAAATAACATCTCAGCATGCTCAGGGTCATGTATAAAAATGCTGGACAGGCATGGTTGCCTATAATTATGGCTAGCATGGCTGCAAGAGGAGACCTCAGTGACTTTGAAAGAGGGGTGATTGTTGGGGCGCGTTTGGCAGGAGCTTCAGTGACCAAGACAGCTCAACTTGCTGATGTTTCACGAGCAAAGGTGTCTAAGGTGATGTCGGCATGGAACTCAGAGGGAAAGACATCATCAGCAAAGGGCAACAGTGGGCGGAAGCGCATACTCCAGGATCATGATATCCGTGCATTAATTCGAAGTGCAAGGCAAAACAGACGAGCAACTGCAGATCAACTGACTGCAAATTTCAACCTGGGGCGCGGGCAGCCAGTTTCATTAAAAACGGTCCGCCGAGAACTCCACAGAGCGGGATTCCATAGCGGCCCAGTGCCCTATTGAGTGACTTTACATTGGTGTTTCCGTTTTTTTGTCCATTTATTATACGCACAATTATGTTTTAGAAGAGACTTGAAAGAGGGTTTTCCTATTCAGAAACACATACAATCTGCAAGGATTGTAGAACAGTTACAATGCTAATGTGTCCCTATATTTGGACTTCTATCTGTTTCTGTGGCAGTGTTATGCAAGGGTCCAGTGGGACTGAAAAAGG